>NC_081183.1:2967788-3232120 GCF_029867415.1 Vicia villosa
AAATGTTCATACAAAAACAAGTGTTAGAACAAGAAGAAAGACAAAAGTTTCCCAACATCCTCCTTAGCTTCCCCATTCCAATGTCTTGAAAATTTGACAAGGTTTTTGCTAGAACCAATTATGTTACAATAACAAGGTGGAGAGAGACATGAAGAGAGTGTGGAAGAAAAGAATTTTGAGGTTAAATTTTATTGGGGAAGGAAAAAGAAACACAGGACTCAATGAAGTTTAGAAAGAATATTATTAAATAGTGACAATAGAATATGTGGTTAAAAGTTTGTCATGTGATGAACCACCCAACACAAGACCAAATTTGAAGAATTCAATTAGATTGATGGATTTAGATCTGGTTAAAAGAGAGGATAATCTTGACTCATAATCATGGAATTAAGAAATATGTATGTAGATCTATAAATAATCCAAATTAATGAACTATAATTAAATATGCAAAAGAGGTCTCATAAAATTATATTGTGCCTCATATTATTAGAAGTTTAGACTATTATTATTGGTTCTATGAAAAGTTAGTATACACGTTTTCATATATGTAAAATGTTTCATGAGTTCACTTAGAGTTAGAGTTGTTCTGATCCGAATCCAACTGTTTAAATTTATTTGAAATTAAACTAAATTAAAATTGTTAATTTGTTATATCGGTTGAAAATTCTGAATTGTATTAATTTTTCTCAAATTGAATAATTTGTTAAGGAATCAAACCATTATATTTGTTTTTGAATTTTTTTTATAAAAAATTTTAGACTTATTTTTAGGATGCCATTTTCATTTTTTAACTTAGGTTTGATTCAATTTATTTATCATTTAATTTGATTTTAAAACTTTTAATATAATTCGGTTTATCAATCAAATATATTGATTAAATGTTTTAATTTTAGTTTGATTTGGTTGGAGAATTTTTTTATCAGTACTATATATAACACTATATAGTGCATAGTGCTTAGTGGACAACATAGATTAGGTGAAATTATTTACATATACTTAGACTTAAGTATTCCCATAATTTTGTAAAGTAATATTATCAACAAGAAAGGCCAAGAGAAAAATGACAAATTAGTAGAATAAGTAATTGAGTGATGCACATTAATTTAAGTCATGAATGGAAGTATGAAGCTGTGGTAATATTTGTCTTCACCTTATAATATATGATAATGGAAAATGGGACAGGTGGTTATGCATTATTGGATGCAATGAGATAATAATGGTTTCCCAAATTATTGAATCGTTGAATAATTGTGTTAAATGAAGGTTCTTTTATCTACACAAGTTGGTCCATGTGACAACCTTTCAATGGTAGTAGAATAATTTTTTTGAAGAACAAATACTAAGAGCTAAGTTATGTCAGGTTGAGTGTCATTCACATGAGATAAATAAATAAAAGAATAGGAAAATAATTTCTTATATATGGTGCTTAATTATAAGAAAATTTCTCCACCCACCTCCTAACCTTCTTGCCCATCCCTGGTGAATTTACCACACTACTCCTTGTTTCGGAAGTTCATTTCAGAAAAGGTACTTTTTTTTGTTAAAAAAGGTGTTTTCGGAAATGTATCTCCGAAAACGTGTTTTTTTTAATATAAAATATTGATTTCGGAGATGCATCTCCGAAAAAAAGTTACTTTTCACAAAATGTGGTGTTTTCGGAAGTTCATCTCCGAACGCACCCCCTTGGAGGAATTCGGAAATGAACTTCCGAAATATTTCAAGACCAAATTGGTCTTGGAATCTTTCGGATATACACTTCCGAAATAATTAATAATTATTAAAAAAATTAAAATCAAGGTGAATCAATACAATTAATATGTATAAAATCAAGATGAATCAATAAAATGAAGGTGAATCAAAACATCCTAAACTATTTGAAAGTTAAAAATTATTTTACTAACTTATATAAATCAAAAACATTTTAATTCCATAAGTAAATTTTGAATTATATAGAATTAAATATAAAATTTATTCATTAAATAAAATTAAGACAAAATTTTTTTTTAATTTTTTTAAACTAAATAAAAAATTATCTCATTTTTAATTATGAATCAGAATAGAAATATATAAATATTTAATAATAATTATTAATTTTGTAAGTGAAATATATAAATATATAATATATAAATATATAATAATTAATATATAAATATATAAATATATAATAATTATTATAAATTAAAACACTCATTTTTTTTAATTTTTATAATTATTATATAAATATATAAATATATTTATAATTAATATATAATAATTATTATATAAATATATAAATATATAATAATTTTTATAAATATATAATAATTATTATAATTATTATATAAATATATAAATTAAAACACTCATTTTTTTAATTTTTTTTGTAAATACATAATGATTATTATAAATATAAAAATATATAAATAAAAAATTATAACTCATTTTGTAAGTGAAATTATTTTAATTTTTTTAATTAAAATTATTTTAAATTTTAAAATATGAATCAGAATAGAAATATATAATAATTATTATTCATAACTAAGTAAATTATATCAAAATATATAATTATTATTATTTATTACTCATAAATTATATCAAATTTATAATATATAAATTAATTCATATCCTAAAATTAATTTTTGGAATTTTTAGATTTTTTTTGTTTTTTCGGAGATACATCTCGGAATTAATCAAAATCCTAATTTTTGGGATTTTTTCGGAAATGCACTTCCGAAGTCTGAAAAAATTTAGAAAAAAAAATATTTCGGAAATGCATTTCCGAAGCAGGGGTAAAATGAGATTTTCGCTGGGGGTGACCCCATAGGGAAGTGGGTAAAAAAAAAACTTAATTATAATATAGCATCAACTTACTAATGAATGAGTTAGGGTAGTGAAAAAGGCTAAAAATATTTAAATTCTAGTTAAAAATGATGTGCACTTTTTAATATCCATTCTCGTTAATTTCTCATCACTTAATTTTTTTTTACATTACTTTATAAAATAAAGTCGATTGGTGTGACATTACCTAATGGTATTTCAGTTTATACCCATCGTATTGGTAATGTTTTCTTTTCACATAGTCTTTACTTAAATGTGCTTTATTCTACTTAGTTTAATCTCAATCTCATTTATTTTAAAGCTTTCACTAAAATGTACAATTGATTTTTTTGCTCGTAAATGTGTTTTATAAGATTTTAGAGCCAAAAGAATGATTTGTTTGAGTAGTCACAGTTGAAATCGTATATAGATTGCAAATTGATGCAGTTATTGCTGACTGCATAACTTCATCTCACTGGCCTAAGTCAATCATTTCAATAACCGGCCGTATAAATAATGTTTTACTTAATAACCACAAATAATTTCTCACAATTCCAGATGATCAAACTAGATTTGTGTGGATTGTTGTCCTTCGAACAAAATATGAAGTATGCGCACAACAAAATAACTTTAACTTTGTAATCATGATAGAAACACAATACATGATAACCCCTAAAATCATCATAATAGACATTGACTCTGAATTTTTGTTAACCACATTCTTTAAAAGACATAACACATAAATTTGATGATATTCAAAACACACATAATAAATTCACTAAAGGAACAAAAAACTTTGAATTTTTTTTTTAGAAAACCAAAGGGTGTCATACAATAAGGTTGAGGTTGTGAACCTAAGAACAATAGTAGAAGTTTTGACAATATTTACAATGCCCAATCAACATCTAAATGCAAAATCCTAAAATGTAATAAAGACGGTCATATTGCCATGTTTTATTTTACCAAAAAGAGTCGTGAGAGCAAATAAGGACATCCTCCTTCATACTTTTATAAAGAATATTGTGAATGTAAAAATAGAAAGATGCATGCTCATAATATGTATTTCACTGACATTAAAGGACCCAAGAGAAATCTATTTGCCTAATAACAATACGACAAAATCATTTAATATGAGTTTTGGTAAGATCCCTAATCTTATCCTTTAGTTTTTCTAATTAATTAAGGCAAATAGTAATGTTATCCTAGCTAAGGAGAGATTACTAAGATTTAAACAATGATGACTATAGATAGACCTATTCACTTGATAGGCAATAATAAAATAACTAAAGAGAGATTATTGAGTTTTAAACACTGATGACTATAGATATACCCATTCACTTGATAGACAATAATAAAATAGCTAAGGAGAGATTACTGAGGTTTAAACATCGATGACTATAGATAGACTCATTCACTTGATAGATAATAATAAAATGGTTAAGAAGAGATTACTTAGGTTTAAACACCAATGATTATGGATAGACCCATTCACATGATAGATAATAATAAAATGACTAAGAAGAGATTACTTAGGTTTAAACACCGATGACTATAGATAGACCCATTCACTTGATAGATAATAATAAAATGGCTAAGAAGAGATTACTTAGGTTTAAACACCGATGACTATAGATAGACTCATTCACTTGATAGACAATAATAAAATAGGTTAAGCTGAAAGAGATTTGTATCTTTTTATTTAAGTGTTCTTAAGATGTTTGACTTAAAATAATTTTTAAGTAATATATTTGCATATTTGTTTCATTTTATTAAAATATAAGTATATAGTATTAAATATATATATATATATATATATATATATATATATATATATATATATATATATATATATATATATATATATATATATATATATATATAAATTTTTGTGACTTTTTTACAAATTATTTTTAAAAAACCAATAAAAAATATCATTTTTCATATCTATTTTTAATTTTGATAAGACCACTATTACATATTAGGATAAGTGGGGTAGTTAAACTTCTATGTGTTAATTGAATTAAAAGTGAAAACGGTAGGTCTATGATTCATGACGACAATATTTATATTTTAATATAAAATTGTTAGTGTTTATAAATTACAAACTATTTTTTTAAAAATAATATAATTTTTTGTTTTGATTAAAAAATAAATAAATTACCGTTAATGCAAATATAATTAATCATAAGAACTAAGAAGTATTTAAAAGTATAATTAAAATTGTATAGAGTATGGTTACATGATGCATTAATTCATATTTAAACCCTCTGATCAACGCCAAACAATCTAAATTTTAATTTTCAATTTTTTTGATATAAAATTTAAAATCTAAACCGTTCATTTTAATCAAACCGTCCAAATATAGTTGATTCCCTGCGGTAACTCACTTGTGAGTACACACAGACTTTCATATTTAAACCGCACGATCATAAAAGGAAATATTAGATGAGTCCAAAGCCGTCATTTCATTTCGCACTTTCCGATTCTCTACCTTTCTGTTTTTTCTTCTCTTTCTCCTTTCCGTTTCAGTTATTATACCTCTCTCTCTCTCTCTCTCTCTCTCTCTCTCTCTCTCTCTCTCTCTCTCTCTCTCTCTCTCTAAAAAAAGAAGCTCAAGAACTTCAACATTCTAACTTCTAACCGTTTCTTCTTCAGTTACTCAACTTTTTAGGGTTCACTTCACAACCTTCTTCTTCTTCTTCTTCTTCAATTTCGCATAACTCTCTGTTCCTAATCTCTACTCTTATCTGTTTCTTGCTCACTTCACTGCAACATTTTCATTTTCTGTAACTTCATTTTTCTTGATTTTGACTTGCTCGAACGTTTTCTTTCTTTCTTTCTTTCTTTCTTTCTTTTTTCAGAACCGTGATCGAATTGTGAACTTCATTGACTGTTGAAGATCGAATTCGAGTTTGGAGTTTGGAGTTTGAGATGGCGAGTCGGTTAAGCGAAGATGAGAAACACGAGCGCGCCATTCGAGCTCTTCTTAGGCTCGAACCGAATCGGAGATGCATTAACTGCAACAGTTTGGTAACAATGCTTACATGACTCAAAACTACATTAGATTAGATTCTTTCAATTGTAGAAGATATTGCTGTGAAAAACTAGTGAATCAGTGATTAGTTAGCAGAAATCGAGCAATGTGATTCGAGATACTTGAATTCAATGAGAAAAAATGAATTGGCGTTGCAAAGAATAACTAACTCATAACTGCAACAGTTTGGTAAGGTACTTGAAAATTACATTAGATTCTACTAAATGTAGAAGCCATTGCTCAGGAAAACTAGAGAATTAGATAAGACTTATGAATTACATAAGATTCTATCAAATGTGCTCTGTGATATTCGAATTGAATGAGAAAAATGTGTTAGTGTCATATAGTGGTTAGTTTGAAGGTTAACTAACTAAGTAACCAAAATATAACAGAAAAATAACTAACTCATTAGCTTTAAACCCTTTCTTAGATAATAGATTAGAATTCAACTTCAAATGAATTGCTATTGGCTAACTTTGTAGAATGTCGAACCAGTATGATATGATTTCTCCCATTCATGCAATGTGAAACGACAGTTTTTCCATTTTTGGGGTAAATGGTTAAAAATTGGAGTGTGGGGTTAGGTATGTATTCTTTTAATATGTAATGATATAAGTTAGTCATGTAAAATAGAAGCTATAGCAGCGTTATATCAATGTAGCATAACAGAATTTGATAAAACTGCCACTCTGAAAAGTGATTGACAATAGTGGTTTTCTTAAGTAGTTCACCAGAGTAAGCATTTGATAATTGATATTTCTTTATAGATTCGCTGAATAAATGCTTTATTAAGTTCTATATCCAAACACATCTATGGTTTTTCGATTTAGGTGTAAATTGTTGAAAATTGGAGTGAGGCTTTACTTGATTAGAAGCATAATCTATGCTCATGAGATGTTTATATTAGATTCTGGGAACGTACCCTTTTATATCATGTGTTCGAATAGTGGTTAGCAAGGTGATACGTTATATGATTTCTAACCAGGTTTTAAAGTGTTTTAGTTGTATTCTTCAGAATCTTATCAAGGAAATATTGCATTTGACGCCATAACAAACCTGTTACATTAATTATTACTTTTTATACTTTTGAAGGGACCACAATATGTGTGCACAGATTTCTGGACGTTTATTTGCACAAATTGTAGTGGAATACAGTAAGTCCCTATAAGAGTTCTGCTTATTTCAACCCTGTGATTTGAGTTGAATGCATGTTTTATGGTGGCCTGCTTTAGCCAGCAGTAATGATAATTTTTGTAATTTTTTCCATTTGTTTTTGCTTTTATGCTTTGCATTTTGCACATGTCTTTTGCTAATGAACTTAAACTCAATGGTGAAACTTGAAACATATTTTTACTGCAAGTTGTGTACTTTTATTTCTTAGTGTTTTTGGTAATGGATCAGAGTTAATAAAATTATACTCCTGCAAAAATCTGTATTAAGTCTAATGTGTATGCTATCATATGTATTGTGCGTATAAATGATTAAGCATGATCTGTATCTTGTTTAAAAAAGTATCATCCTGTACTTGACAAATTTGACCAATGCATTTCCTTTCAACTGCACATTTTTCTTCAAAACTCATGGGGTTTTTGTGGGAATTGACAGCCGTGAATTTACACATCGTGTGAAGTCAGTTTCAATGGCTAAATTTACTTTGCAAGAAGTTACCGCACTTCAAGAAGGAGGAAATCAGGTATTGATGCCTTTTTGTGAGAAAACTCGTGCTGTTTGTTTTTTCAATCCGCTCGATATCATATATTCTTGAAGTTTATTTCAGCTTTATCTGATACTTGCAGCGTGCAAGAAATGTTTATTTTAAAGAATGGGATGCACAGCATCATTCTTTC
The DNA here is from genome assembly GCF_029867415.1 of Vicia villosa. Taxonomy (NCBI): domain Eukaryota; kingdom Viridiplantae; phylum Streptophyta; class Magnoliopsida; order Fabales; family Fabaceae; genus Vicia; species Vicia villosa. The sequence continues at coordinate 2,975,466 of NC_081183.1, forward strand.
CCTGACAGTGAGTAAGTACTCGCTTGTATGTTTTCATGTATTATTGCATAGTGCGTTATTCGTTTATTCTGATTGTCATCTTTGGTGCCAGTAATGTTAACAGGCTCCGAGAGTTTATTAAGCATGTTTATGTGGATAGGATATTCACCGGAGATAGTACCTCTGACAAACTACCAAGAGTGAAAAACGTAAGATTTCACCCTTCTGGATTCATTATTTTAGCAAATGTTTGACAGTTTGATATAGATTTGATTTCAAGTTGTGTGTTATTTCCTTTGCTTTAGAATCGATTGAATTTGTCAGCCAATTCTAACTTCAGTCTTCTTTCTTGTGTTGCATGTTGTTCAGGGTGGTGACAAAGATGGATCATATGAAAACAGGAGAGTTGAGGCATATCAGGGAGGATCTAAAAGCCCTCCATATAAAGACTCACATGAACGTCGTTATAGTGACAGGTCTAGTCCAGGTGGAAGAAGTCCTGGATATGATCAAGAAAGTAGGCAAGTTGGTGATTATAAGAGAAGTCCCGGTCGTCCTCCAATTATCAATGATCGGCGTCGTGAAGATCGTAGAATATCCGATGGAGATTATAAGACGGAAAGTCAATCCCCTGTGCAAGCCAGAAATCCGGGCTCTTCTAGCCCACCCGTGGGCAGACCCGTTCAAGAAATTTTGGGAGAAAATGTAGTACCTCTTAGGATAAGTGGACCCCCCAAACCAAACAATGGAAAAGCTGCCGATGCCTCAGCACTGACACAGGTGAAACTATTACTTATGCTGCTGATGCTTCGTATGGTCTTTTAAAATGTAACATAAAAACCAATCAAATCATGCATTCTTGTGTTCTTCCTAATAGCTTACAGTGTATGGGGATTGTTAGTTCATGACATAGGACCTGTTTGGATTAGCATATGTGAACTTATCTACTGAAATAAATTTTGTGAAACTGTTTTGGCTAATTTATGAAAACAAGTTGTGATGTTTTTTATAAGCGTTTTTCAGCTTATTTTCATAAGTTTTTCAAAATATCTTATGAAAACAGTTTCTAATATAAACAAAAACAATTTAAAATTATTTTACCATTTGCTAAGAAATAGCTTACGCAAGCTTATACTTAAGCACTTATATTGTTAAGAACTTGTGCTATAAGTTGTATATTCAAACAGCCCACAGTATCATAGCTTATATAACCAAGTTGTCTAAAAGTTCGACTTTGCCACTCCCATTGGCCCATTTATTCTTTGAATAATAGTTGAATTTCAGTAGGCGTGTTTGTGTATTTTCCATGCTTCAAGGCAATGTGCTCTTCTTGAGGGGAGTGTATTCCTCTACCTCTAGTTTCAATTAGACTTCAGAGTTGTTGGTTTTTTGCCTTAACAACTAGAGATATCTTCCGTTTTCAATTACGGTTAAATGTATTATTTTCCTTATATTGTTTGAAGTTTTCTTGTAAGATTTGGCTCAGCATTTACAGTTTACTTTGTTTGGCATGAACTTCTTTGAGTGACATCTCCCATCTCCCTTATTGTAAGGTGGCCAACTTGATTTTGTACCCAAATTATACAACAATAACTGAATGTTCATGATTTCAGAGAACTGCATCCTCTGGTAGCTTGGTATCCAGTAATGAAAGCGAAGTAAATATTAAGCTTGAGACTACTAAGAGCCTTATTGATTTTGATGCTGATCCTGAACCTATTGCTCCCACAATTCCTCAAGCCCAACAAACCAGTGCGCCTCAACCTGTTTTGCAGCCAGGAAATTCCAGTGATGACAATTGGGCCTCTTTTGATATTGCTTCTGAGGCGAAAGCAAATCAAAGCACCTCAAATTTAAATCCACCTGAATCCGTACTGTCCCAATTGTCTTATTCGGCATCTATATCTTCTAATGCTCCGGGAGTCCAAGGTAATACACAAGTTGTAATGGCAGTGTGATAACATTACCAAGAAATGATGACTCTTTTTTTTTTTATATCTGCAGGACCAATTCCAGCAGGGGCTCTTAGTTTTGGCAGTTTATCATCTTTCCCATCCAATGGTGCTTCAATGCCATCTTCCAGACTGGCAGGTGTATTACCTCATAATAATGTAGGACAGTGGGCTAGTTCGCAGCATCAGCAACCAATGTTCTCTGCTGTAAGTAGTCAGGTTTGGCTAATGGAGTTGTCATGTCCAATACTGTTACCTGTTTATTTATAACGTCGTAGCATTTTCACCATCCTGAAAATATCTTGCAGCCATCGCATGTACCTTCTGTACCCACAGGGCAGAGGTATCCAAATACACCAATTCCACATGCATACCATCATGCTTCGGAGCTGGCCAATGAGGCTTTTAATAGTACTCTTTCTCAACCTTCTGCTGTAGAAGTAAAACCAAGTGGAAGAACTGAACTTTCTGAAGTAATTGTGATTTCTTATTTTACTTTACAACTTCTGTATTTTGTATACACTTGCATGTGTTTATTGTTTTCCTAACAATTAATTGTGATCGTTGCAGGATCTGTTCACTACAAAACACTCTTCCTTCTCTGCACCAGTTCAAGGTTGGCAGGCGGGTCTTCCCCAGAGCACGGGCAGCTCAATGCAATATAATAGCAATGTGGCGGTACTGTTACAATCCAGAATGATTACCTCAGATTATCTTATTATGCATTTGATTTTGTGCTTCAAACAGCTTATGATTAATAATCACAGAGAGAGAGAACCTTTCTTTTTTATTAAAAAGGACATTTCCTTCACAATTAGTCAACCAAATGCATGCTTTTAATCTGTAGCTAGTACAAAAATGAGTATTTCTCTTATGAATGTGTGCCCTCTGTTACAGCCAATACCAAGTTTTTTGGAGCCATCAAGGTCAACAAACCCATTTGATGTCAGCAGCAAACAGTACCCAGATCAAGATCCAAGTGTATGTGACTTTCATTGATTTATAATATTAGTATGTTCACTGTGTTGTACTATTGCAAATAATAGTTCCTACACTTGTCAATGCTTGGTGGATAATGCATGAGTATACATTTAAACCACTAATGTTAATCATTGCATATTGATGAATTTTCTCTTCGAAAGTTCATATTTGTGGAAGATTAACAACTGTTTGGATTTTGTCCACAATTTAGTAAAAAACTCTACATTTATTTTTTGTTTCTATCTGAAGTTAGTTAATTGTACATTACTGCGTAAAGTTTACATCTTGCATTTAGCTGAATTATACTGATTAATAAGAATATTGGATGTGTCGAAAATTGATGTCTTTGTTTTCTTTATGTTCTCCTTTCATTTAAATGGTTGGAACATTGAAATGTGATATACTGACTTTTTAACATGTTGATTCGTTGGTTAATTCAGACAGTATATATGTTGTTTTCATTGCTTGCAGTTTCTTTCCATTTCATCCTTGCATAGTGCGATGCCTAGTGTATCGCCATCACTCCCGATGCACCCTCCATGCCAGAGCAATCCATTGCTTGCATGGAGTCCACCTCTTCCTAATGCAGAAGGCACTATGCACTCTTCAAGCCGAGGTCTTCAACCAGATGCATGGAATCCACCCTTGCCATCCTTTCAAGCTGCCCCACCTAATGTACCATCTTCAGGCACTTTGCACCCTTCAAGCCTGGGCAATCCATCCCATGCCAGGAATCCAACCCTATCGTCACCATATGCATCATTCCTACCTTCCCAAGCACCAATTCATGCATCAGCATTGGGACCAGGTATGTTTATCCTTTTACCATTCTTCAGTTAACTCACGTATGCCGACGGTCATTTGCTTTTCAGTATCCTAAACCATGTCAGTGTATCTCAGGGTCTAACAATGGGCAGCAAATGCCAACTAACACACCAATGCCAAGGTAAATTTTCATCTTCAATCATGATCATGTTTATTACTTGCTCAGGCTGTTTTAGCTTATTAGATTTTAAATATCCTCTTGGAAACTCATTTGGGTCTAACTCAATGATATGGTGAACCCTTTATACTTGTTAAAACACATTTTAGCCACTCATTTTAAAGTTTCACTGATGTTCTTTGGCTGGATGTCTATAAGGCGTGATTGCTGAGAACGGTCTAGAGTTTTTAGTCGTCCTAGCTTTTGGAATAATCTGTGATGCGGACACTTAATTGCAGATACATCACTAGAATTTATGACTAATAGATTGGTGTTCAGTATTAAGAGATTTGAACTGAATATGCAGGCAAGAAGCTGGGAATTTTGGAGCTGAGCGAGACATTTTCGGCTTGTCAAATCCAGATCAGCAGCCTACTGATAAGCCGTCAACCACTCCCACCTCTAACCCCTTCCCTAAAGGAGGCAACCCATTCGCATAATGTAAAGATTTGTACATGGACCTGTAAATTCAAACATCAAGTCGACCATCTTGTACAAATACATGTAACTTTCGGTTTCTATTGTTTGTGGATCGAAGTTACAAACGAATAATGAAGGATTTGTGATGACCGGCTATGGGTCGAAGTGAAATATTTTGGTGTTGTAAATAGTTTATTATTATAGGAGCTTTAGAGAACTGCATATTTGAAGCTCCTTAGATTTGCTCTTTCTTGGCTTTACCATAAATTTTTTGGAAATATTGTAATCTCCCATGTAATCTCCCAACCATAAATTGTGCTCCTATGTTGACTCTTTCTTTCCTTAGATGTGCTCAGACTATGGAACCAAAGCAGTATGACAAGGATTTCTTCCATATAATTGGCGCTACCCAAATCCATACTGTAAAAAAAGATAAAAACTTCCTTTAGTCTTTGCTCAAGAAATTACAAATGTGCTGCATTAGAATCTACGGAACACTAACGTTGGTAATAACAATTTAAGAAAATTAAAATTATTGAATGTAACTATACGTGTCAATGTCGTGTGATGTCGTTGTTAGACAAACACTTGTTGGACACTGATCAAAATGTAGTGCCGGTGTCAGAAACAAACACATGTCAGATACTGATCACAATATCGTTGCTACATATTATAACTTTCTTTATTTCTCAGATTAAATATTCTTAATTTTATTTGATCATAATACTCGAGAAAGAATAATAAAACTTACAGTAAACACAAACTGTCAACCACTCATTTACTATTCTGACCCAAGCACTGATCCATCCCACACCAATTGACCATCTGCAGAACAACATAGCAATAACATTTTATTTCCAAAAAATTTATGGTTGCTCTTAAAGAAAGAAAGAGTCAACACCAAATAGCAATAGCATTTTATAAATGAGAAGAGGCCAAAAAGAAAAGTTATAGCATCGATGACAAACATTAATAGTAGAATATGTCAACCAAGGAACACATATAATCTTCATTGGAAACACATTTATGGTTTATTAGGTGGCGTCCAGATTTATATATCATAATTTCTTTTTGTTGACAAAACAAAACTAAAAGATGATGCCCTCATGTAAAAAGATGGAACCATACCTTTTCATAGAATAGTGACTATTCCATCCAACCAATAGCATTGCAAAGTACATAGCTCCTACGGCAAACACAAAATGGAAGAAGCCATAACCATATGGAACATCATTTTCTTCTGTTGGCCTCTCACTCTTCCTTAACTGCAAATTAATCATGTGTCAGATATGTATTGCAGAAAACTATATTAAAATTCAAGTTTGATTTTAATATTTGCAACAAACCTGAGAGAATTTAGAATCTAAGCTTGTTGAAAATGTTGCATAAACTATTGCTAGTATTCCAATAGCAAGACTCTGCGAACAGTTATTGTCACGTGTCAGTCAACATTGAAGGCAGTAAGCAGTGATGTCAAAACCGAACTGACCGGTTTGCCCGAAACCCAACAAGTCTTCTGATCATTCAACCACAGTTGATTCACAATTTTATAGATCCGGATCACAATTTTAATATTAAGTTTAAATTTTAGTAGATCATGAAATAAGAAATATTACCATGATGTTTTGCCAGTCATTTTCTGATATAGTATCTGCCTTCCGGATGCATTGATCTCCTTTGGGTTCACTGCATGCACAAATATCATTTAACATTCATATTCAGTAAAAAATATTTTTTCTCACCGCAAAATCAAACACGATATCCTTACCTTCTAATTGCACTCAAACAAAGGAAGACAACATATAGTCCCATTAACGCTGGACTTATAAGTCCACCATTTACCTATTGAGAAAGAAAATTTAAGCATAAAATTATGATGGTAGGAAAAGTGAGTTGAGCAAACAAAAATGAACTTAAAATAAAACTCACTTTTGGGTGAAGAGATACACTTGTCATGAGTATGACAAGTACCAAAGAACAAGTGATGAAGAAAATATTGAGAAGGCATGATCCATACCAAATATACATCAAAATTAGTCCCACCAAACATAAACAAAGTGAAGCTGTTGCAAAAATCATCACATGGATTTTGCTGCACATGAAATTGATGTTAATAATGCAAATACTAATGATGAATCATATCATGATAAAATTGATGAAAGATATGATAAAATTGATGAACTTGCATGCTAATTTATTAACAAAGAAAAACTTACTATCTTTCTACATATGTTTCAGATGAAAAATATTCATTAAGCCAATTAATCAAGCTGATTATGCTTACTAGCTGAATCAGGAGGAAAACACTGTAAAAGATAAACAATTAAAGAAGCCATATATCAATTTAAAATAGTAATAACAATATGATTTAACCATTTAGAAGAGAATGAAAAGTATACCCACCCAGCACCAAATTGTGCTACCTGGCCTGCCCAAATAAAAAAACAAAATGTGTCAGAATAATCGCATAATATTTTTAAAATTGGACTGAATATCGATCCATTAATAAATGGTGTTTGATTATTAGACAAATTTTACCTACCATATAGTTCCATCCAAGCAGCAGGGATTACAAATGGAACAATTGTAAAGAGAATCCACAGCACAATCTTTATTGACCACCATCCAGAATGCCACTTATCTCTTGCTTCATTCAATTTAGAAGCTCTTACAGTTGACCAAAACATCATCATGAAAAACAGCTTATCAAGAATTAAGGAACTTAACATCATGATAAAAAAAAATCACATTAGAGAGATGTACATATTTAAAATTTTTATCTTTTAAGGATACGAAGCATCCCATGCTCACTCTTAAGACTCCAGTTGATCCCAAACACTCTTTATCAATCCTGCATACTCTTAAACCTGCAGATTTTTTTTAATATAAGATAAATCGTTTGGAAAAATTAAATTGCATTTTTTTAACCATGGGAATTGAACCCACTAGACTACTTCAAGCAATATTTCAACCATGCCATTACCATGTTGTTGCAACGATCCCAAGCTAGGTATTTGGAATCAAGAGAATTTGGTCGAATTAGGGTTCCATCGATGAACCCTAATTTGTTCTTGGAACGCAGAGCAAGTTTGATTGCACGAGACCATGAATGGAAGTTTGAGTTGTTGAGAGATGGTGAAACGATGGAAAGACCGGGATTATCACTGGGGTGCATATAGAAAGGATCAAGCATATCTGTTTGATATGTATGGTTGCCCATACTTTAGCCAAGGCGGTCAATTTTTGGTCTCGACGCTGTTTGTTTGATGTAATTCCTCCTTGTATTACTTTCCATTTGATTAATGAAAGCAGTTGAATTTGTTACCGTCAAAAAAAACTAACACATATTTTTTATAAATTAACGTGTTTTTTATAATGTAATTTTAATGTTAAAATATTAAATAAATATTAACTATAACTATTATTTACATTAGACAAATTGTTAAAATATTAAATAAATAGAGCTACAATATAATAAAAAAGTTGGAAAACAAACATATAATATATTATTTAATGAGCAAAAATAAAATAAATGAAATGAGTTGGTTTAGGGTTGAGTATTAGCATGTTATACATATGGTCTTAGGTTTAATCCCAATGGGTATGTTATGTAATGAAAACAGTTTTTCATATATTATATATATTTTCTTTCAATAAACTTGATTGATTCAATTTCTCTCATAATTATGAGAAGAAATGTCTCACTATCTAGAATGTTATTTTTTCTGTTTTTTTTAATTGTAAATAATACTTTTTGAATTATTTTTAAATATTTAAAGATATATCTTAAAATTAACTCATTTATTATATTTAATATATATATATTATCTTTCTAAAAATGTATTATTGATTTTTTTAATAATAATAATATGTGTAAAAAATTTAAAAAGTATTGTTTTTTTTAACTAAATCATTATAGTTAAATTAAATTATTCAATTTAAATGATTCTCTGACAACCTAATTTAATCTTGTCTAACATATTACAAATTATTTGTAAATTTTTATAACATTTTTCACTAACTTATCTTTCTTTCATATTATCATATTAACTCTTTATAAAATTATTTATAAGTATTTTTTTAATGAGAAATACTAATAATAAAAATATATATGAGTAGGAGTGATTATTAAAGTATGTAGTTAAATCAAAATTTTACCTTTGAGTTTTATTAGTTCATCACGTGCCAACCATGCCAACAGATCTACAATATAAGAAAGTTTAATGTTCTGAAAAGGACCAATATGCCCCTTTGCTTTGTTGTTGATCCACGTGGCTTGCTTCTTTGAATTGCATCATTTTCTCCTCTTCCCATGCTACAATCTTGCGTCTCCCAACGACTTATTTTGGTTCTTTTTTTTCAAAATTTCTTTCTTGCATAAGTGAACATAAAATAAACTTTTCCATCTACTATCTTTCTTGAAAATCCAATATACTGTTTACTTTACTTAACATGTCTAATCACTTCACCTTCCTCTTTCCCATCTCTTTCCTATCTTAGTCTGTCATTTCTCAATATCTTCTTCTTCCATCTTCCTCCCTCCTCATTTCTCTAATATCTTCTTCTTGCAAACATGGATTTGCTTCGATCGATACAAACCCTATCTCTAACCTCTTCTTTCAAAATCAACTTTAATTCAAAAAAACTCATCATCTTCTATTTTATCATCTTCTCTTTCTCTCTCATCCTTTTTCACTATCTCTCTTTCTTTCTCTCATTTTTCTCCTTCTCTATCTCTCTTGATCCATTTTCTTTTTGTTATTCTTCTTCCTTCTATACCTCTTTCGCTATCTCTTTTGTTATTTCGGTATCACACCGAAACAAGAATGGTGTTCGAATCGGTTTACGTTGGTGCATCTGTTGGATTGAGATTTTTGGATTGAGATTTTAGGGTTTCAAACCGCGAATCGATTTCCATGCTTTCAGCCACTGCTATAGAAGAAGACACTCCTTCTTGCTTTATATATGTAAAGCTAAAGTGTCACCGTCTCCGTTAAGGAATGGTAACAACAGTGTTAAGTTTTCATTGACGTTGATGAAGAAGGAGATTATTTAGGCATGATTTATTGTCCTTCTGTTTATAGAGATGAAATTGATAAACTCTAATCCCTTATTTTGTTGTTGTTTTTAACGTCTTTACTTCGTTTCTAATTTATGTGATGTTTCGGGCAAGTTGTAACTTATCTCTTATTTGTGTTTTTGGCAGATTCATGAGATTAAGACTGAATCGAGTTTTATCATTGATTTTGAAGCTAACAAGGTATGGTTTTAAGTGACTTTGTTGCTGTAATTTTAGAAATTTTGTAAATAAAAAGATGAGTTATATCAAATTTTTCAGACACCACAAAAGGCTTGAGCTTGGAAGTCATTGAATCCAAAATGTTGAGTGACAACAGAACTACTTTTTCTGTGTTTCAAGTTATTTGGTAAACTGATGATTTTTGTCTTTAAAATACATGGGTCAAGGCGGCATCAAAGAAATTGATTCTAAGTGAAGAGTGGGAGAGGAAGCTTAATGATATCAATATTAAGATACAAGACATGAATAAATTGGTGATAAATTTCCCTGTTGAAGACGGTTTCATTGAAGCTGCTGAGAAATTCCGCAAGGAGTCTTGAGCTGATCGTATCCTTTTTTCTTATGTTTATTTTTCTTTATTGACTTGTCTTCTAATTGATTTATAGTGCTGGTTGATGTTGTTGTCATGTCAAAGTCAATATTACAGGTGATTTGAATCAATGTTGTGAAATAGCAGTGCTATAACGCTATCTCATATTGGAATTTAAACTAATCGTTGTTGTTCTTCCATACAATACTTATTCTGCGATACACTATTTAGCATAACTATTTAGTGAAAAGTGGTTCTTCATTAACTTTTTGTTGCTTTTGCTTTAGCTCTGCTGATAATTCAGGTCAAAATTGCAACCTTCCGCTCATATAGTATTCATCTCTTTCAAGTTTCAACTTCTCCCCCAATCGGTTTGAACCTTCAACCGTTTCTTTTTCTGATTTAAAATATTTTTTATAGCTTTGTTGGTCTATTTAAGTTGTTACTAATATGTTACTATTGTTATTTTACAATTTTGGTATTTGTTTGTTGCTGTTGGATGCTATCTGCTATATTGGAATTTATTTGTTGTTGTTGGATGTTGATCTACTGCTGTTTTGCTGTTTATTTGTTGCTGTTAGAAGTTGTTGAATGTCGTTTGCTGCTGTTTCGTTGAATGTCGTATGCTGTTGTTTGTTGCTGTTGGATGCTGTCTCATGCTGTTTTGGTGTTTGCTCGTGTTGTTCTGATGCTGTCTCATGTTGTTTTGGTCATATTTTTAATACTTATGCATTATGATGCTATTTTGACAATTTAGTATACTGCAACCTGTAGAGATTGTTAAAGATTATTCAATTTGTGTTTGACTTTTTTATGTTTATAGAAAATGCTGAAATTTTAACTGTCCATAATCTGTTTTTACTTATTCTTAGGAAATGAGAAAGTGGCAGCTATATGTATAAGGGTGGCTCAATAAATAACATATAATGGCTTAGCACTTAACCTAACGACGAATTTGAGTCCCTTTAAATGGATCGTCCCTTGTGGAATACGTGGCCGTCAAGTTGGGAGTTTCAAAGGATTGTTGAGAGAAGCTCAACCATCATGTAATGATCATGGAACATCTAATTTGCATGGTTTGGATGATGACAGTCTTATTCATATTACTCATAAGTCCTTAATTGAAGAGTTTTAAAAAGTGTTTCAGCTTGAGTACCATCATGAAACTATTTTTGTACCCATGTTGTGTGAAAGTAAGGGAAATGAAGTTGTATACCAAAGAAACAGCAAACCTGAGTTTCTATAATGCACATAGACAGTTTATTTAGTATTAAATTTTTTATAGGTGTGTATTAAGGCATGTGATGCTAATAAAACATCATTCATAAATTTGTAAATTTACAGGAATTCCAGTCATGTTAATTTATAAGACATTCTTAATAAGTAGATTCTCCAATGTATCTGGACCTGCATAACAATTGAAATTGTATTTTGAATTATGATATTATTTGGTAGGATTGTAATATTCATGATGATACCAAGTACCAACAGTACTTTATTCGTTTAATTGCTACTTTTTTTAATGTTTATATGTTTGTATTATACTTTAATCTTAAATTTGTATGAGTGAAATAGAATAGAGAATCACATAGCAAAAATGAGATTTATGGTGGTTCTAAACTTAATAAATGCGTTGAAATTTAAGGCTCCATGAGTGAAATGTTTGACCATTGAAAGTGAGACAAACTTACAAATCTGTAGAGAAAATGATTTTTAATTAAAGCTTAAACTTTCTTTTTTGTCATTATGCCTCAAAATTTCTTTTAAAATAATCAGTACACTGTAATAGTATCATTACAACTTAGTGTCTATGTAGTTGTAGTGTGCACAGGGGCGGAGCTATAGCCCAGCGAGCCCGGGCACGCGCCCGGGCTCAACCCCTCCTTTCGTTGTATACTCCCCACCTAATAGTTAATTTTTTAGACAACACTAGAGGCAAAATTAGTAAATTTTAGACAAAATTAAGGGCAAAATTAGTAAAAACTGGGTGTAAAATTTTTGGACAAAATTTTTAGACAAAATTAAGGGTAAAATTAGTAGAAATAGGGTATAAAATTAGTAAAAACAAGGTATAAATTTTTTGCCCCGGTTCCTTAAAATTTCTGGCTCCGCCACTGAGTGTGCATGTTTGGTTTTAAAAACAAGATATCTAAGATATAAGAAAACAAAATATCTAAGATATAAGAAAACAAGATATCTTATTTTCTTTTTTATATTCATAAGATTTCTCTTTCAAATAAGAAAACAAGATATCTTTCAAATATTATTTTCTTTTTTATATTCATAACATTTATCTTTAATTTTTCTAATACTATTTTCATTCATAATTTTTTTAGCTTCTATTTTTTTATTACATTTTTTTAGTTTCTATTATTCATATATTTTATAACAAAATTGTAGTTTGTATTAAAAAATCCTATTAATATAAATATTTTTACGGGTATCAGACATTTTTCTATTCATTGAATTATTAATTTTCACGGGTACCAGATATTTTTTTATACATTCAATTATTATTTTTTCACGGGTACCAGACATTTTTCTATACATTCAATTATTATTTTTTCACGGGTATCAGACATTTTTCTATATATTCAGTTATTATTTTTTCACGGGTACCAGACATTTTTCTACACATTCAATTATTATTTTTTCACGGATACCATAAATTTTTCTATACATTCAATTATTATTTTTTCACAGGTACATCTTATTTTCTTTTTTATATTCATAAGATTTCTCTTTCAAATAAGAAAACAAGATATCTTTCAAATATTATTTTCGTTTTTATATTCATAACATTTATCTTTAATTTTTCTAATACTATTTTCATTCATAATTTTTTTAGCTTCTATTTTTTATTACATTTTTTTAGTTTCTATTATTCACATATTTTATTACAAAATTGTAGTTTGTATTAAAAAATCCTATTAATATAAATATTTTTACGGGTACCAGACATTTTTCTATACATTCAATTATTAATTTTCACGGGTACCAGATATTTTTTTTATACATTCAATTATTATTTTTTCACGGGTACCAGACATTTTTCTATACATTCAATTATTAATTTTTCACGGGTATCAGACATTTTTCTATATATTCAGTTATTATTTTTTCACGGGTACCAGACATTTTTCTATACATTCAATTATTATTTTTTCACAGATACCATAAATTTTTCTATACATTCAATTATTATTTTTTCACGGATACCAAATATTTTTTTATTAAAACATAATCTAAAACAAATGTGCGTGCCGTATCAGAACCCGTGCACACGCACGGGTTAGTTACTAGTTAGAAGCTAGAAAAATAACGCCATACACGTATCTTGCCATCGGAGGGGTTGATATCTTTTTGAATTGTTCATACCATTTTTCTTGGTTACTTTCTCCTTCTTCTATCTCCATTTCTTCTATCTCCATTTTTGTCTTCTTCCACTAAACACTGCACAATAATTTAAAATGAATAGAGTGAAATAATTTACATATTTTAACTTTTGATAATATGAAAAGTTTAAGATATTTGTCTTTGTCTTTTTATTCTTAAAAAAATTATCTGTTGGATGAAAGTGAAACAACTTTATCATATCATTAGTTATACCTTTTGGGACTTTTCTTCCTAGTGCCAGAGTTTTTTTCCATGAAAAAGACAAGTAAAATATTACTACTTTCTTATATAAAAATTAACAAAGTTGAACTTAACATCTGTTAACCATTTTAGTAAATAATGAAGTAGTTGATTGACAGTCAAGTGACTATTTTAAATATTCTTTTTATCATCTTAACATTATTATATCAGAAAATAATTTAATTAGTAATTTCACTAAACTCCAAAATACACAAAATCCACCAACCAGAAGAAGACAGCTAGTCGTCTTCTTCAATGGACATACAAGACAAAAGCCCTAACACGCATGGTGCATGAGCATTTTTGATGCAGCACAGCTTCATGAATTCTTAACCAAATAACATAAACCAAACATCAAAGTTGCTCCCCTCTCAACAAGGATCATCGCCCCGGCCTCAGATTTTAAAACAGATGCAAGATCAAAGAGCAAGATGAGCAACAAGTCATTACTTTTAGCTCTGTTGGCAAAATTTTCAGATGCACAGAACACAACATTTCATTGGCAAAGAGGTTCACACAATAGCATTAAGACTTCATACAAATAACACAAGAAACATAACGCAAATAAATCTGATAATATGATGCTATGCAGTGGTTCTTGAGGGTTACCTCTTAGGAGTATGAAAAAAACACACTCAATGCCTCTGGACAAAGGAGATAAAACCTTCAGATCCTCTTCTTTGAGCTTTCCCCGAGATGAATGAACCACAATCCTTGAGCAAGAGCCAGCGTATGAGTTTTTGCAGCAGAACCTCTATGAAGAGAATGAGAGCTTCAGATTTTCAGTGAACTTGAGTAAGAGGCGCCCTTAGGGTTTCTGTAGGTAATGAGCTCTTATAAGAGCTTTAGAGTGAGGGCAGTGAGGTCATTTTTGCAAACCTTGTGAGGAAGAAAACTATGCGTTTCATGCTATATGAAGAGCTGTCCTTGGGCCGTTTTAGTGAGGTCAGCAAGGTAGTGGGAAAGTATGGAATCAATGAGCTGGCAATGCAATCCTTTCTTGTGTAAAATCCGAAAATTACTTGATTTAGAAACTTGTCTTATGTGCATGCATATCATGTGCACATGTTTGGCTTGAAATGGTAATCTGAAAATGGTAATCCTTTCTTGTGTAAGATCCTCGCTGTTGTTGTGTTGGGAGCTCAAATGAAGGTTGAAGGAAAGTTTAATGATGAGCAAGGATGTGTGATCTTGATTATTCTGCGCGTGTTATTTGAGATTATGCAATTGGAGGAAGAACTAGGAGGTTTATTTGGCAGTGTTGAAATGGTAGGAGGAAGAACTGAGATTATAAAGGATAGATGAAGTGAGAAAGTTTTTTTTACTTGGAGAGGAACATTATGAATTCTGTAGAGTCTTCTATTCCTCCCCTTCCTCTATCAACTGAGCTGTATTTGTAGGTTGGATTGGTGAAGTTTGAGGGGTAATTTTTGTGCCAATATTTGGATTAATATCAATTTTTTGTATATAAAAATATTTAGATCAATAATATATTTTTTGACCTATTTCATTTTTGAATAAAAAATATTTGGATAAAAAATAATATTTTTCGTAATAAAAAATTAAAAACTTTATGGTACAAAGACCAAAAAACAACAAATTTAATGTGGTGGCAAAAATCATATAAGGGTATTTTGAACTTTTCCACAACAATTAATTTTCTTATATTATAGATTAATTGATTCTTTTTTGGAAGAAAGAAGTGAGAAAGTGAAAAAAAATAGAGTAGAGAGAGATTTGATAAGTTTGATAAAATATAAGAGTTGTATTATTTTAATAATAAAATTAAGAACTTTATAGTACAAAGACCAAAAAACCACAATTTTAATGTGGTGGCAAAAACTCAAATAAGGGTATTTTAGACTTTTCCACAACTATTAATTTTCTTATATTATAGATAGCCACACACACACCACATGTCAAACATCTCAATTATATTATAATTGTTTCCTACTTTTTCTTATAATTAGTAACCAACCCATACATTTGATACGAAACGTGCATTTATATTAAATATATATTTTATTAAAAAACTAGTAACAAACCCGTGCGTTCGCACGTGTTCTGGTACGGGATGTACATTTGTTTCATATGTATAGTTTTTAATAATTAAATATATAGAAAAATGTCTGGTACCCATGAAAAAATAATAATTAAATATATAAAATAATATCTGGTACCCATGAAAAAAATAATTGACCAGATACATTATTGAAAAAAAATAAACTGCAAAATAATTGTATAAGCTTTTAAACATTTTTATTGTTAAGAAAAACTATTAAACACATAATTTATAAAAATCAACTGTGATTTTTTTTTTGGATTGATAGAATTCTAATAATAAAAATAATTAAATTTTTTAATAAAAAGGATAAATAAATATTAAAAATTAAAATTAGTTGAAAATCAGTAGAAATATAATTTTACATAAAAGTTCAAAAAGAAAATTATATAAAAGAATTAAGTTTAATGTTGTATTTAATGTAATAATTCATGTGTCCGCACGAGTACTATTGTGTTACCCGTGCATTCATATGGAATTTGACCTGGTTACCCGTGTATTCACACAGTATTGACGTGTTATCCGTGCATTTGCACGGATACTTGTGTGTTTCTCGTGCGCGTGCGTTCGGACGGATGTGTGTTACACGCATTGTTACCAGAAATATTTAATATTTAATATTGATAAAATTTTAATAAAAGAAACTTAAAAAAAAAAAGACAATTTCTTGGCCTGGAACTAAAAATATTCAATTTTTTTATACAATTCAAAAAGTAAGTTAATTTTTACTCTTAGTTATAATAGAGTTGAATAGGTGCTTCAAATTTATTTTCTCACACTTAATCAAAGAATGTATTAAAAATAATTAACAATATCAACTCATTTTTATCTTTTCTCTTTTTTTCAATCTCATTTTATTATTTTTTTCAAATCTTCATGTAATTTTTTGGTATCTGAACTAACAACTCCAATTTAATATATGATTCTCATTACAACAAATGAGAATCATGTCTTAAGTGCAGCACAGTCTAATAGTCCAACATTAAGACAAAATGATGCACTTCCAAAAATCAAAGAAACAAATTTTGTATAACTTGTTCGGTATCAAATACAACATAGGTTAAAACAAACTTATCATCTTATGTTAGACTGAAAAGCTACAGAAGCTGCTATGAGCTCCTCTTTCAAATTCATTTCCAAAAACAATATATATTCATATCATTCCTTTAGGCAATTGGGAAGTGGCAGTAACTCCATCCAAAACTATATAAAAGTGTGGACATAAGGGAGAAAGTGATAAAAAGAATAAAAGTGAATAGCTGATCACACTTCTGCTCAACTAAATTAGGAGGAGCCGAGCTTGTACGAGCAGGAATCTGCATATTATAATAACAGTATCAACTACTCACCCTAAAACTCAATTGAACACATATAAACCAAACATTTAAGAATAATATAGGTGAACTTTCAGGTACTCCATTCACAAAGCCATGAATAATTGATCCAAACTGAAAAAGGAATGTCTTTGATGCATCTCCTGGAAAAGACAAATATTCATATTACTTAAAAATCACAACCAAAGCAAACATAAAATAACTAATGACAAACAAATCAAACTGCCACCAAACATCCAAGTAAATAAGAAGCAGTGTATGAGATAAATGCAAACCAGTAAGCAAAACATCTCCCTCAGAATTTGAATTAGTCCTTTCTATATCACTTTGTGAGAGCCTTTATGTTCATCTCTGGCTACTTTGACGCAAAGTCGGTATCCCGTTAGACATTCCAACTTATACAATAGGATTGCTCTAAAGCAATTCAAATAAATATTCTCATTAGTCCCTTCAAGTTAGAGTAAGCAGGTTGCAAATGTCCAGCTTGTCCTGCAACAAAATGAGAACTCAGTAGGACCAAGTGATTTAGTAGATGTATCAAATGATTGGGAACAGTGGGAACATACGCAGGTCCAATGTTATCAACTCTGTAGGACCAAGTGATTTAGTAAATGTATCAAATGATTGGGAATAGTGGGAACATACATAGGTCAAAATGAGAACTCTGTAGATATCACAATTCTTAAATTAACAATTCTTGCAGAACCACACCAGAGACTGAGTGTGAAAATCAAAATCAATTAGCCATTTTATCAAATCTGTTTTTGTTGTAACACCTCATCTACAAGCTAAACCAATTAAAGGAAGCTAACAATTATTATATATATGCACACCCTGGTTAATGCAGAGCACGCAAAAGAATAAGATCAGAACATACAATACAAGTTGCTCTTCTCCGTCCATTCGGTACACATTTTCTGATTTCATCAGTGGCCGTCGTCGTGTGTTGACTGGATGAAATTCATAAATCTACCTCTAATGGTCCAACAGTCATGAATCTGGAACATGAAAAACCCACCATTCAGTTCAGTCAGCTCACGCTTTCAGAATAATACATCCGAAAATTTTCAAAACAAAAACAAACATAAGAGTTCGGGTTCACTATCACTACTAACCTATCATTCAAATTTCAGTTAGCTATTAATAGTTCACAAGTGAAACTAATGTAATCAAACCACTAACAGTTACTTGAAATTTTCATTCACATGCACAAATTTTTTGCATGATAAAACCGTAATAAATCAGTAACCCTAAATATAGTAATGATTAATGAATTGATTAAGAGAAATTAACAAAGAAACCTAAGGCCTGCTGATCCAAAGTGTGTAGAAGATCCAATACCAAATTCACCCCTGATTCCGCGTATTCGATAAGATCCTTTGGCTGAGGTAAATGAGAAGCTCTTATTACCTTGGAGTCCATAAGCCAGATCTTCTTGCGAGTCTCTTCAACCGGGGCTTTTGTCTGGCCAAAAAGATAGAATTTAATTTAACTACTTGAGATAAAAAGAATAGGTTTAGAAATAAACAATTAAGTATTAAAACCAAGTTATACCTGCGTTGAAATCTCAAGATCTATCAACTCTGCTATACCAATTCCAACCTTCAATAACTAAAATATAGAAGTAAGAATTTCACTTACGGAGAATGTGTGATCAGCTAAGGTTCCTCCGATTACCTTAAGGGGAGCAAGCAATCCTGCTAATGAACGAAAGCAGCCTTCAAGTCATAGCTCAAATATTGACAGCAAATTCTGCTTTTGAGTAGCATCACAATCAACAACAACTTTTGAACAAAAGCAACCTTCAACCCTTGTTCTCGATGATCCTGCTCAACACCGTCAGTCCAACACCTGCAGAGACAAAACCAATAGCTTCCATTCAACAACAGATTAGTTTCAATATCGCACATCGATAATGTTTTCATCTCCGAATCTGCAGTAAATCAATGACGAAATTTAGTACAATCAATCGTAACCTAAAACAACAAACCAGCAAATCAGCATCGACAAATGACAACAACAGCAATCAAATAAACGAATTGAATAACAAAATAAGTAAACAAAAAAATAGTCGAATATAACAGAAATCAGCCAACACAATTTCAATAGAAACTCATAACAAAAAATGGAAAAAGTGGCAGTTACCTCTTAACCAAATCAACCATCTCATCCATTCAATTTTTAACTGAATCTCTAACTGATTTCCCCCAACTGAATCAACCTATAAAGCTGCAAAAATCACCTTCAACTCTTCTTTTCTTCAACATTTATTCATTTGCTTTATTGCCCTGTATGCCAAATATCAGCAACCAACCAAATATTCATTACATCCAAAGATTCAAATATTCATCACAAATTACACAAAAGAAGCTTTGTTCCCCAATGCCTCCAAACTCCATAAAAATGACCTTGCCTTGCCTTTTGCCACCAATGCTCATTATCACATGAAAAGAGAAAGTGAAGTAATGTTAGAACAAACATGAATATGAATAAGAAGTCTCAAGAAGATTCATAATTCATCATTAGGTTTTATGTGAAGGAATCAAAATTTTTAAGGGGAATGATTTAAATCATGTTTGCGAGTTAAAGGCCTCATACAGTTTCACAGAATAATCATGGGCTTAATCTTTACTACAAATCACAAATAAACTTTGGTTCACAGTAAAGAGAAAAAGTATAAGTTAACAGTTGAGTCACATTTTTTCACTGCTGTAAATCAACAATAACATCACAGTTACGATTCAGTACCAGGGGATTACGATTCACACAAGATCAGAATGAAACATTAGTAAAGCCCAATATAGAATTTCCTTAGGCCTGTCTGTTAACAGTAACAAAAAACCTTAAATTTGTCCATATAAAAATATTCAATGCACAGTTCCCAAAGAGGAGACTATTGTTCACCATATGTAAAACCCAGCTGCAGAATACAGAACTAAAACCCTAAAATCCCATCATCATCATCATCATCCCCGTTTATACAAATTTTCCAAAAACAATGAGAAGAAAGAAAAAGAACGCAGTTCATATTCAGTAAACCTGATACAACACTAACATTCATGCAACCCTATTTCATCATCATCATCTTCCTCATTTTTTTTATACAAACCCTTTAGAAAATATTGAGAGAAGAAGAGAGATTATAGAACTCAAAATACGAAAAAAACAAAGAAAGATCTCACCGATTTGCTGTGACTTTCAGCGTCACCAACATCATCATCAATTTTCACGACCGTAACCCTCGACAACAACCATTAACGGTTCAGAATCAACATCACAATATAATCAACAAACGTGTAGAAGGAGAAGAAATAAGAAGATTTAGGGTTAGGGATTTGAGAAAAATATGAGAAATAAGATAAAGAGATATCGTCAAAAGCAAGAGAGAGAAAAAGAGAGAAAAAAAGAAGTAGATTATGTGAAAGAGAGAGAGAGAGAGAGAGAGAGAGAGAGAGAGAGAGAGAGAGAGAGAGAGAGAAAGATAACAAAATTTAGTATATTGAAAAGCATAGCAAGTAAGTTGTCCCCGTGGAACAACATGGAAGCAGGAGGGCAAATCGGTATTTTCCAGAGCAGTTAACTTTCTTATATTGTAGATATTTGATACTTATAAAAAAATATTTTTATATTAAACTAGTAACAAACCCGTACGTTCGCACGGGTTCTGATCTGGTACACGCATTTATTTACATAATATATTTATTTTAAATAAGAGATTAAAAAAATGTAGATCAATAAAAAAATTTATATAAAATTATTTAAATCAATAACTGATTTTTTTTCTCTTATACTATTTTTGGATCATAAATATTTGGGTCATAAGTATCATTTTTCGTATATCAAAGTATTTATATCAATAATA
Organism: Vicia villosa; assembly: GCF_029867415.1. NCBI lineage: Eukaryota > Viridiplantae > Streptophyta > Magnoliopsida > Fabales > Fabaceae > Vicia > Vicia villosa. The sequence goes on from NC_081183.1 coordinate 2,996,283, forward strand.
GATTTTTTTTCATATATAAATATTATTTTTGTTTAGACATTGCTTACAAAAATATTTGGATCAATATTAAATTTGCGTATATAAAAATATTTAGATCAATAATATATTTTTTTCCCGTATAACATTTTTTAATCAAAAATATGTGTATCATAACTTTCATTTTGTATATATAAAAATATTTAGATCAATAATAAATCTTTTCCTATATACAAATATTATTTTGCTTTAGGTTTCGTTAAAAAAAGAATCTGGATCAATAGTAAATTTTCGTATATAAAAATATTTAGATCAATAATAGATTTTTTTCCGTATACCATTTTGAATCAAAAATATTTAAATCATAAATATTATTTTTCGTATATAAAAACTTTTAAATCAATAATAGATTTTACTCGTATACAAATATTATTTATGTTTACGTATCGTTACAAAAATAACTCGATCAATAGTAAATTTTCGTATATAAAAATATTTAGATCAATAATAATTTTTTTTTCCTATACCATTTTTGAATGAAAAATATTTGAATCATAAATACTCCCTCCGTCTTAAAATAAGTGCCGAATTTGTATATATCCTCCTATTAATCCTCTTAATTTACTAATTATTTTAAAAGAACATTATTTTTTTTTCTATATAAAAAGTATTATATGTTTCCTTAATTTCATTATATGCATGCAACAACAAAAGAATAGATATCATAAGATAAAAGATGATTTAGAAAAATAAAAATTGAGTTAGAGTAGTTCAGGTTTTCATTTTACTATATTTTTAAATTTCTCTTGTATATTTTGTATCAAATTTTAGATAAGAAAATGTATTTTAAATTTAAATTAAATTATGGTATATGTTACTAAGTTTTACTCTCTTATATTTATATATATATATATATATATATATATATATATATATATATATATATATATATATATATATATATATATATATATATATATATATATATATTACTAAATTTATGGTATATGTAAATTATGATATATGGTATAAATTTTAGATAAGAAAAAAAGACAAAAGTTGTTAAAATCAAGTTAATAATATAGATGTTAATTAAAAAATCAAAATGACTATGTAAAATTTTAAATTAGATAAAATTGGTGTAGTGTTAGAGTATAACAAAGAAATAACAATTTTAAACAATATAATAGAATCATTAAAAGATGTAGTAGTGTGTGTATAATCTTTAAAAGATATAGCATGTTGATGTGCAAAATGGATTGTGGTGCAAAATTAGAATTTTGTTTGGAATCGAAATTAAAATTTTGTATCAAACGTTTTTGGGAACTGTGCAATCACATAGCAGTCTGCACATTCTGCAAAGTTGGAATAGTGGTTGCAGACAGGCAAGATGGAAGGGGAGAGGTTCACTTTGTGCAGAGAAATTCACTGTCAGCATATTATTGAAACTTACATGACCATAGCCAATGCATTAAGAATTATAAAAAAGTGGTTAAATGGTAAATATGGTCAAATCAAATTATTTAGGTTGAGTGAAGTGAAAAATATAATGAATATTATATTGTTTGATTAAAATAACAATTGACATAAATATACAGGCTACATAGATAAAATAATAAAGTGTATTAATTGATTAACATGAGGATGAAAAAAGTCTATTATTGCTGACACAACCATATATCTGGCATAACAAAAGAATAATACTATTAAACTATATAAGTACTACATTGGTTTGAGGAAATAAATATTAAATAGTAGTAGGCTAGTAGCATACATTGAAATAAAGATTTTCTCAAAAAAATTCGTGCGTAAACAAGGGTTCTGGTTTGATACGCGTATTTATTTACGGATATAATTAAGTGTTATAATGAGAAGTAAAAATGAACTAATTAATTATTTTTGAAACCTGTAAATAAGATCATAAATTGATTTAAGTTACTATAAATAAAATATTACAACAAATATTACTATAAGTCAAAATTGCACGGAAGTGGAAAAAAGTGTAAAATAAGTGTAAAATATTGAACTATATTTATAAGATTATTTTTATTTATAATTAAAATATTTAATTGACCCATATTGAATTTGCAAAAAAATAATAATATATTTAATATGTTATAAATTGAAGAGATAATTAATATCAATTTTTTAAAAATATTTGCTTTATTTATGAGAAAAGAAATAAAAGAATTTTTTACTATTTATATCACTTATAATATATCATTTAATATACACATTTAATTTTTAGTAAAACAATGTGTAATTTATTTAATTACAATTAAAAAATTTAAAGGATGTTTATTTAATTTGTAATTGTAGTATATTTAATGAATTAATAAACTGAACAACTAATATTAAAAAATATTTGATACGCGCATTTATTTACAGATACAAATAAGTGTAAAATATTGAACTATATTTATAAGATTATTTTTATTTATAATTAAAATATTTAATTGACCCATATTGAATTTGCAAAAAAATAATAATATATTTAATATGTTATAAATTGAATAGATAATTAATATCAATTTTTTAAAAAATATTTGCTTTATTTATGAGAAAAGAAATAAAAGAATTTTTTACTACTATTTATATCACTTATAATATATCATTTAATATACACATTTAATTTTTAGTAAAACAATGTGTAATTTTATTTAATTACAATTAAAAAATTTAAAGGATGTTTATTTAATTTGTAATTGTAGTATATTTAATGAATTAATAAACTGAACAACTAACTAATATTCAACCCAAAGTACAATATTGCTCTGAAATAAAAATATAACAAATTAGTGAGATGGTACAGTATAGCCCTGAGCAGACAAGAAATCAAATACTCTATATAGCCTTGATGCAGAAATAGATTTGACAATTTGTGATAAAGTATTGCTGTACTCTCAAGGAAGATGACTATTTTATGAAAAAACACAGTAAATGTAATAAATGATGTGACTTGACATTTGAAAATATTGTTAAAGTAACAAAGAAGTGTGATCAACAAACTATATTAAATAGTTTTAGAGAGTGAAGTGTTTGTAAATATGTGGTGTACCCTTTAAAAGAGAAGGAAGTGCAATCTCTTATTATTTACCCACAAAATCAGTTACTTATAATTTTCCATTTTTAATATTTTAATTAATAGTTTTATTTTTATGTTTCATATGATTTTCTTACAAAATAGAAAATAAAATTTATTAAAATCTTATTGTATTTAATTCACTAAAAGAATAAAAATTTGTTAAAAAAATTTGTATGAGCAATCTAAATAATGTATATTTATTTCTAAAATATCTTTTTCTTCCCGATTTGGAAAACATATATTTAAGGTTATAAATATTGTTTTAAAGTTTAAAATATATAGTAACAATGATTATTAATTAATGTTTAATTTTATATTTCAAATACTTTTTAAAAATCATCAATAAGTTTCTATTTTTTTTTACAAATAATTATTTCTTTTGAAAATGTATTTTAACTTTAAAAGGCATTTATTATAATTTCTGTTCTGGACTGGGCCAAGATTAGGCCCAATCTAGTTTCGGCCCACTTAACCTTGGAGGTCCAAACCACTCTGTGCCCCATAATAGGGTTTGGGGTGCTCGTCTTCGACATGCTCGGCGAAACGCTCCCCGCGAGCTACCCTGCGCCCGACTTGGCTGCTCCCCACGAGCATCCTTCCGCCGAGGACCATGCTCCTCGTGGGGCTCCTCTACATCCAACCCCCCGAAAACTGCGGAGTCCACGTGGTCCCTAAAAGACCGCGTCTCCCTTGAACTTCGGAGCGGTTAACCAGGACGGAGGGCACTCATGCACCTCTGGTATTTTCGCTCAGGAAACCTGGCAGTCTCCTAATTATGCCTGGGCATCCAGCCCAAATAGCGAGATCATGGCCCAGCGTTGGGGGCTATAAATACCCTCTTTTACTAGAGGGTCAGGTACTCACTTCTTTCTAACCTTTAGCTTGTACTTGCTCTCCTTTGCTCCTCTACTCACTTTGGCATCGGAGTATCTTGCAGGTACATCCCCCCGTCACTTCACAAAGACCCAGCATCCGAGCTGGCCGCGACGAATCTTCTGATCAGGTACGATCAATTTCCATACTTAGCTATCAAAATTTCAAGGAAATAGTAAATTTATCTATCATTCTCATGAATATTTAAGACAAATGAATATATATTTTTACATCAAAATATAAAAACTATTTTATATTGTATTAAATAAAACATTATTTAAATTTGTTTTACAAATATGACAAATATTTAATACTATACAATACAGTTTAAAAATATATATATATTTAAGAAATGACATGATTTTAGAGTAACACACATTTAAATTTAGTTACCCGTGTAAATACTATTTGTTTACAGGTAAATTGTATGTTTTTAAGAGATATAAATATAATAAAATAAATGAGTTGTCATTTCAACTTTTAAAAACTTAATAAATAATTGTACTGTCAAAATTGAAGGCATTAATTGTTGTGTCCAGTCCATCATAATAATTGTTTCATTCAGTCATCGTGATAGTAAGTTTTTTTTCTTCAAATTACTATAAAAATTTATAAAAATAAAAGAGTTGTTAACCAATGTACATAATATATAAATATGCATATAAATAAATAACTTATTATATTATAGGTAGTGCATCATTTGTGTGCATCAATATAATTCTAAAATAATCCTAAAATCATGTCATAAATCTTTTATCTTAAATATGAAGACCAAGATAATAATATTTTAACTTTGCTTGTTAGTGGATTCCTTAATACAATATAATATTTGTTTTTAATATATATCCAACTCTTAATAACAATTTAATTATTCAGTTTAATATTAGTTGCATATTAATAGGGTGTTCAGAAAAAATCCAGAAAACCTTCAATGAAAAAACCGAGAAAATAAAAAATAACCCAGAAAATCAAGTAAACAAACTTGAAAACTCAATAAAATTCTTTCATCTTCATTCCAGAAAAGTCAGCATTTCAAAGAACATTATAAACAAAAAAGCTCTGAAATTCAAAAATAATCTTCATCAAATCTTCATCTCCATGAAGAACACGTTCAACGAAAAAACCCAAAAAATCAAAAGTAACCCAAAAAATCAAGAAAACAAACCGGAAAACTCAATAATATTCTACCATCTTCATTGAATAATCAACTGAAGCCCAGAAAAGTCATCACTTCAAAGAACATCATAAACAAAAAAACCCTAAAATTCAAAAACAGTGTACGATTTTCATCAAATCTTTAATCGAAACACATCAAATTCAAACAAAAAAAAAAAACAGAAATCCAAAAATTAAACAATGGTGACATGCAACAAACAAATGCGGCTAAAGACAAATAAAAATAAGATTTTTTGTACATGAAATAAAGAAAATCATCCAAAGTTAGTGAAAATGTGAAGCAAATCAAACATGCAGAAGAAGGAATGGTTGAAAACAAACCTTTTTACTTTATTTAAGAATAAAAAACTTGAAATGAACAACTAAAGAAACACATAGAAATAAACAGCTTACCAAGATGAAACAAGTTAGGGACAACATGAGAAAATATTTTCATGGAGTAAATTAATAAGGTTATGGAGAAGAAAATTAACTATATAATAAATATAATTAGGTTATGTCATCCATTAACTATATAAATTGAGTACCAAAATATTGGCATGAGTGGTTCAATTTATTCAAAAAAAAATCAAAGAAGCAAAATGTTGTTTGTGGAAGGTAGAAGGCAGAGAGGTGGAATGTAGAAGGCAGAGAGAAAATATAACGTTTTGAGAGAAAAGAAAGGATGATGAAAAATGGTTGATAGTTTTGCACATTGGGAACATAATTTTACAGCATATATTCTTTCTTTACCCAACCATAGTCTGCATCTTTTGCTTCATGTCACCTACTTTGGTTCAAAAGCAACTAAAGTGAATCCAAATAAAAGAAATATATCATTTTAAGCCTAAAACATTGTAATGAAGAATTAGTATGTAACAATGATTAGATTAGACTCAAATTACCCCAAAAATGAGATTTGGCAAAAAATTAAGCAAGGGTGTTGTTGTCTTTTCCAGAACAACTTTTTTTCTTATATTATAGATATATATTTTATTAAAAAATATTTGATACTTGTAAAAAATAATAGTTGAATGTATAATTAATAAAAAAAATTAATCGATAACATTAAAATAATTTCAAAATAAAATTATTAATATCGGTTAGAAATACATTTGAGTTAGTAATAAATTTTTTTATATAAAAATAATGGTTCATTAAAAAATAAGTATGGTTGTGATAGTGATCAATAAAAAAAATATAATAGTAACATATTAATAGGATTACTAATTTCATCGTTGGTTAAATTTATTTAGATGAACATGTAAATAAAATGAGTGATTTAATTTTGGAATGCGTAATGAAAATATAATTCTATTGTATTAAATTAATGAGATAAATATATTTATTTTTGTCCTTACAAAATTATCAATTTTAAGTTGTATTTCTTATAAAAACATGTCATGTTTTAATCCTACCAAATTAGGTATGCATGTAATTTTAGTCTCTTAAAAAGGATTAAAAAGTCATGTAAAATTAATTTTATAAGGACTAAAACATATAGATTAAAAGTCAAAATTTGAGATATTTTAATAATTAAAAGAGTTTAAAGATAGTGCACCGTCAGTGTAAATTAGTTTTACACATACAACCAATCAAAATGCTTTAATTTGCCATGTAATTATAGTTTTTTAAAATTAAAAATGGGCTTTATTCTGATGCATGTCTCTCATTGGTTAACAGTGTAAAAATACTTTACACAGTCAGTGCATTTCCTTTTTTTCCCTAATTAAAAACATATTTAACCTTACAATAATTATAAGGGAAATGCTAACAAGTGCCCCAGGGGCACTCTTTAATAGCTTTAAAAAATAAGTTTTTCTTGGAAATATGCGTAATTAATGCATCGAAAATTGAAATGGTGAACTTTTGAAAGAATATTTTCTTTATTTAGAATGCTTAAAGAGTGCCCCTGGGGCACTCGTTAGCATGACCCTAATTATAATTATATAAGTAATTCTCTTAAAGTCAACATTGGCAGCCGTAAAAAATGATGGAATTATAAATTGACTCCTCAAAACCTTGTGACAAAGTGTTATTTTTTTTAGAAACACATCCAAATATTTAGCAACAGGCATTCAAAAAGTTTTCTCATTCTAGAGTGTTAGAGACCGTCCACACTCCATATGATGCAACTGGAATATATAAAGTTAAAGAAATTAGGGATATATATATATATATATATATATATATATATATATATATATATATATATATATATATATATATATATATATATATATATATAGTTGATTCTCTGCGGCGACTCACTTGTGAGTACACACAGACTTTCATATTTAAACCGCACGATCATAAAAGGAAATATTAGATGAGTCCAAAGCCGTCATTTCATTTCGCACTTTCCGATTCTCTACCTTTCTGTTTTTTCTTCTCTTTCTCCTTTCCGTTTCAGTTATTATACCTCTCTCTCTCTCTCTCTCTCTCTCTCTCTCTCTCTCTCTCTCTCTCTCTCTCTCTCAAAAAAGAAGCTCCAAGAACTTCAACATTCTAACTTGTAACCGTTTCTTCTTCAGTTCCTCAACTACTTAGGGTTCACTTCACAACCTTCTTTTTCTTCTTCTTCTTCTTCTTCAATTTCGCATAACTCTCTGTTCCTAATCTCTACTCTTATATGTCATTTTTTGCAACTTCATTTTTCTTGATTTTGACTTGCTCGAACGTTTTCTTTCTTTCCTTTTTCAGAACTGCGATCGAATTGTCAACTTCATTGACTGTTGAAGATCGAATTCGAGTTTGGAGTTTGAAGTTGAGATGGCGAGTCGGTTAAGGGAAGATGAGAAACACGAGCGCGCCATTCGAGCTCTTCTTAGGCTCGAACCGAATCGGAGATGCATTAACTGCAACAGTTTGGTAACAATGCTTACATGACTCAAAACTACATTAGATTAGATTCTTTCAATTGTAGAAGATATTGCTGAGAAATACTACTGAATCAGAGATTAATTAGTAGAAATCGAGCAATGTGAATATACAGTGGTTAGAAGATTAACTAACTAACTAACTGAGCTATAACAAAGAATAACTAACTCATAACTGCAACAGTTTAGTAAGGTTCTTGAAAATTACATTGGATTCTATCAAATGTAGAAGCCTCATGAATTACGTTAGATTCTATCAAATGTGCTATGTGATATTCGAATTGAATGAGAAAAATGTGTTAGTGTCATATAGTGGTTAGTTTGAAGGTTAACTAAGTAACCAAAATATAACAGAAAAATAACTAACTCATTAGCTTTCAACTCTTTCTTAGATAATAGATTAGAATTCAACTTCAAATGAATTTGATAATTGGAGTAAATGGAGTGTGGGGTTAGGTATGTATTCTTTTAATATGTAATTTGAACTTATTTAATGATATGAGTTAGTCATGTAAAATAGAAGCTATAGCAGCGTTTTATCAATGTAACATAACAGAATTTGATAAACATGCCACTCTGAAAAGTGATTGACAATACTGGTTTTCTTAAATAGTTCACCAGAGTAAGCATTTGATAATTGATATTTCTTTATAGATTCGCTGAATAAATGCTTTATTAAGTTCTATACCCAAACACATCTATGGATTTTCCATTTAGGTGTAAATTGTTGAAAATTGGAGTGGCTTTACTTGATTAGAAGCATAATCTATGCTCACGAGATGTTTATATTAGATTCTGGGAACTTACCCTTTTATATCATGCATTCGAATAGTGGTTAGCAAGGTGATACGTTCTATGATTTCAAACCAGGTTTTAAAGTGTTTTAGTTGTATTCTTCAGAATCTTATCAAGGAAATATTGCATTTGACGCCATAACAAACCTGTTACATTAATTATTACTTTTTATACTTTTGAAGGGACCACAATATGTGTGCACAGATTTCTGGACGTTTATTTGCACTAATTGTAGTGGAATACAGTAAGTCCCTATAACAGTTCTGCTTATTTTAGTACCTATATTTCAACCCTGTGATTTGAGTTGAATGCGTGTTTTATGGTTCATGGTGGCCTGCTTTAGCCAGCAGTAATAATAATTTTTGTAATTTTTTCCATTTGTTTTGGCTTTTATGCTTTGCATTTTGCACATGTCTTTTGCTAATGAACTTAAACTCAATGGTATCATATGTATTGTGCGTATAAATGATTAAGCATGATCTGTATCTTGTTTAAAAAAGTATCATCCTGTACTTGACAAATTTGACCAATGCATTTCCTTTCAACTGCACATTTTTCTTCAAAACTCATGGGGTTTTTGTGGGAATTGACAGCCGTGAATTTACACATCGTGTGAAGTCAGTTTCAATGGCTAAATTTACTTTGCAAGAAGTTACCGCACTTCAAGAAGGAGGAAATCAGGTATTGATGCCTTTTTGTGAGAAAACTCGTGCTGTTTGTTTTTTCAATCCGCTCGATATCATATATTCTTGAAGTTTATTTCAGCTTTATCTGATACTTGCAGCGTGCAAGAAATGTTTATTTTAAAGAATGGGATGCACAACATCATTCTTTCCCTGACAGTGAGTAAGTACTCGCTTGTACGTTTTCATGTATTATTGCAGAGTGCGTTATTCATTTATTTTGATTGTCATATTTGGTGCCAGTAATGTTAACAGGCTCCGAGAGTTTATTAAGCATGTTTATGTGGATGGGATATTCACTGGAGATAGTACCTCTGACAAACTACCAAGAGTGAAAAACGTAAGATTTCACCCTTCTGGATTCATTACTTTAGCAAATATTTGACAGTTTGATATAGGTTCGATTTCAAGTTGTGTGTTATTGCCTTTGCTTTAGAATCAAATGAATTCGTCAGCCAATTCTAACTTCAGTCTTCTTTCTTGTGTTGCATGTTGTTCAGGGTGGTGACAAAGATGGATCATATGAAAACAGGAGAGTTGAGGCATATCAGGGAGGATCTAAAAGCCCTCCATATAAAGACTCACATGAACATCGTTATAGTGACAGGTCTAGTCCAGGTGGAAGAAGTCCTGGATATGATCAAGAAAGTAGGCAAGTTGGTGATTATAAGAGAAGTCCTGGTCGTCCTCCAATTATCAATGATCGGCGTCGTGAAGATCGTAGAACATCCGATGGAGATTATAAGACGGAAAGTCAATCCCCTGTGCAAGCCAGAAATCCGGGCTCTTCTAGCCCACCCGTGGGCAAACCCGTTCAAGAAATTTTGGGAGAAAATGTAGTACCTCTTAGGATAAGTGGACCCCCCAAACCAAACAATGGAAAAGCTGCCGATGCCTCAGCACTGACACAGGTGAAACTATTACTGATGCTGCTGATGTTTCGTATGATCTTTTAAAATGTAACATAAAAACCAATCAAATCATGCATTCTTGTGTTCTTCCTAATAGCTTACAGTGTAGGGGGATTGTTAGTTCATGACATAGGACCTGTTTGGATTAGCATATGTGAACTTATCTACTGAAATAAATTTTATGAAACTGTTTTGGCTAATTTATGAAAACAAGTTATGAAATTTTTTATAAGCGTTTTTCAGCTTATTTTCATAAGTTTTTCAAAATATCTTATGAAAACAGTTTCTAATATAAACAAAAACAATTTAAAATTATTTTATCATTGCTAAGAAATAGCTTACGCAAGCTTATACTTAAGCACTTATATTGTTAAGAACTTGTGCTATAAGTTGTTTATTCAAACAGCCCATAGTATCATAGCTTATATAACCAAGTTGTCTAAAAGTTCGACTTTGCCACTCCCACTGGCCCATTTATTCTTTGAATAATAGTTGAATTTCAGTAGGCATGTTTGTGTATTTTCCATGCTTCAAGGCAATGTGCTCTTCTTGAGGGGAGTGTATTCCTCTACCTCTAGTTTCAATTAGACTTCAGAGTTGTTGGTTTTTTGCCTTAACAACTAGAGATATCTTCCGTTTTCAATTACGGTTAAATGTATTATTTTCCTTATATTGTTTGAAGTTTTCTTGTAAGATTTGGCTCAGCATTTACAGTTTACTTTGTTTGGCATGAACTTCTTTTAGTGACATCTCCCATCTCCCCTTATTGTAAGGTGGCCAACTTGATTTTGTACCCAAATTATACAACAATAACTGAATGTTCATGATTTCAGAGAACTGCATCCTCTGGTAGCTTGGTATCCAGTAATGAAAGCCAAGTAAATATTAAGCTTGAGACTACTAAGAGCCTTATTGATTTTGATGCTGATCCCGAACCTATTGCTCCCACAATTCGTCAAGCCCAACAAACCAGTGCGCCTCAACCTGTTTTGCAGCCAGGAAATTCCAGTGATGACAATTGGGCCTCTTTTGATATTGCTTCTGAGGCGAAAGCAAATCAAAGCACCTCAAATTTAAATCCACTTGAATCCGTACTGTCCCAATTGTCTTATTCGGCATCTATATCTTCTAATGCTCCGGGAGTCCAAGGTAATACACAAGTTGTAATGGCAGTGTGATAACATTACCAAGAAATGATGACTCATTTTTTTTTATATCTGCAGGACCAATTCCAGCAGGGGCTCTTAGTTTTGGCAGTTTATCATCTTTCCCATCCAATGGTGCTTCAATGCCATCTTCCAGACTGGCAGGTGTATTACCTCATAATAATGTAGGACAGTGGGCTAGTTCGCAGCATCAGCAACCAATGTTCTCTGCTGTAAGTAGTCAGGTTTGGCTAATGGAGTTGTCATGTCCAATACTGTTACCTGTTTATTTATAATGTAGTAGCATTTTCACCATCCTGAAAATATCTTGCAGCCATCGCATGTACCTTCTGTACCCACAGGGCAGAGGTATCCAAATACACCAATTCCACATGCATACCATCATGCTTCGGAGCTGGCCAATGAGGCTTTCAATAGTATTCTTTCTCAACCTTCTGCTGTAGAAGTAAAACCAAGTGGAAGAACTGAACTTTCTGAAGTAATTGTGATTTCTTATTTTACTTTACAACCTCTGTATTTTGAATACACTTGCATGTGTTTATTGTTTTCCTAACAATTAATTGTGATCGTTGCAGGATCTGTTCACTACAAAACACTCTTCCTTCTCTGCACCAGTTCAAGGTTGGCAGGCGGGTCTTCCCCAGGGCGCGGGCAGCTCAGTGCAATATAATAGCAATGTGGCGGTACTGTTACAATCCAGAATGATTACATCAGATTATCTTATTATGCATTTGATTTTGTGCTCCAAACAGCTTATGATTAATAATCACAGAGAGAGAACCTTTCTTTTTTATTAAAAAGGACATTTCCTTCACAATTAGTCTACCAAATGCATGCTTTTAATCTGTAGCTAGTACAAAAATGAGTATTTCTCTCATGAATGTGTGCCCTCTGTTACAGCCAATACCAAGTTTTTCGGAGCCATCAAGGTCAACAAACCCATTTGATGTCAGCAGCAAACAGTACCCAGATCAAGATCCAAGTGTATGTGACTTTCATTGATTTATAATATTAGTATGTTCACTGTGTTGTACTATTGCCAATAATAGTTCCTACACTTGTCAATGCTTGGTGGATAATGCATGAGTATACATTTAAACCCCTAATATTAATCATTGCATATTGATGAATTTTCTCTTCGAAAGTTCATATTTGTGGAAGATTAACAACTGTTTGGATTTTGTCCACAATTTAGTAAAAAACTCTTCATTTATTTTTTGTTTCTATCGGAAGTTAGTTAACTGTACATTACTGCGTAAAGTTTGCATCTTGCATTTAGCAGAAATATACTGATTAATAAGAATATTGGATGTGTCGAAAATTGCTGTCTTTGTTTTCTTTATGTTCTCCTATCATTAAAATGGTTGGAACATTGAAATGTGATCTACTGACTTTTTAACATGTTGGTTCGTTGGTTAATTCAGACAGTATATGTGTTGTTTTCATTGGTTGCAGTTTCTTTCCATTTCATCCTTGCATAGTGCGATGCCTAGTGTGTCGCCATCACTCCCGATGCACCCTCCATGCCAGAGCAATCCATTGCTTGCATGGAGTCCACCTCTTCCTGATGCAGCAGGCACTATGCACTCTTCAAGCCGAGGTCTTCAACCAGATGCATGGAATCCACCCCTGCCATCCTTTCAAGCTGCCCCGCCTAATGTACCATCTTCAGGCACTTTGCCCCCTTCAAGCCTGGGCAATCCATCCCATGCCTGGAATCCAACCCTATCGTCACCATATGCATCATTCCTACCTCCACAAGCACCAATTCATGCATCAGCATTGGGACCAGGTATGTTTATCCTTTTACCATTCTTCAGTTAACTCACGTATGCCGACGGTCATTTGCTTTTCAGTATCCTGAACCATGTCAATGTATCTCAGGGTCTAACAATGGGCAGCAAATGCCAACTAACACACCAATGCCAAGGTAAATTTTCATCTTCGATCATGATCATGTTTATTACTTGCTCAGGCAGTTTTAGCTTATTAGATTTTATATATCCTCTTGGAAACTCATTTTGGGTCTTCTAACTCAATGATATGGTGAAGCCTTTATACTTGTTAAAACACATTTTAGCCACTCATTTTAAAGTTTCACTGATGTTCTTTGGCTGGATGTCTATAAGGCGTGATTGCTGAGAATAATCTAGAGTTTTTAGTCCTCCTAGCTTTTGGAATAATCTGTGATGGGGACACTTAATTGCAGATACATCACTAGAATTTATGAATAATAGATTGGTGTTCAGTATTAAGAGATTTGAACTGAATATGCAGGCAAGAAGCTGGGAATTTTGGAGCTGAGCGAGACATTTTCGCCTTGTCAAATCCAGATCAGCAGCCGACTGATAAGCCGTCAACCACTCCCACCTCTAACCCCTTCCCTAAAGGAGGCAACCCATTCGCATAATGTAAAGATTTGTACATGGACCTGTAAATTCAAACATCAACTCGACCATCTTGTACAAATACATGTAACTTTCGGTTTCTATTGTTTGTGGATCGAAGTTACATACGCATAATGGAGGATTTGTGATGACCGGCTATGGGTCGAAGTGAAATATTTTGGTGTTGTAAATAGTTTATTACTATAGGAGCATTAGAGAACTGAAAGATAAAGGGAGATTGATTGAAGGGGGTGCAGAGAATTCTTTAATCTTTTTTCTTTTAAAATCTGTGGTTGTATATATGCATTCATTTGTAAATTGTAATTGTAGATAAAATGATGTCTGCATATTTGAAGCTCCTTAGCTGTGCTCTTTCTTGGTTTTACAATATTGTACAATTTTGTAATCTCGCAATCATGCCAAGGTCTTTTGCGTGTGGAAATTACATGTTACAAACTCACAGTTACTGTGGAAAATGTAGCTCTACTCCACTTTGTTTATATGATTGCTTAATAAAAGAGACGGTTTGATAGAAGTAGATTCCACATAGGGCTCTACAAGAACCAGGTGCATTGAACTGATAAAATGATAAAAAGAATACAAATGACCTTTATAATTTATTCCATTGAATGATTGTAAGTAACTTCTCTCAGAGTTACATCAACATGTATATGGTGTATATATCTTTGTTCCATCTTTTGATGGAATGAGCCTATGACTAAATTTTCTGGGGTATTACATTTGAAGATGCAAGATTCAATTGCATATGCACATAAAATGTGCCAGTTTGAATATCTAACCAAAACAGTATGACAAGGAACTTCTCATGTAGATTCAGTATGTCTGTTCTTCCATATAATTGGGGCTATCAGAATCCATACTGTAAGAAAATAAAAACTTCCATTAGTTGTGACTTTGCTCAAGAAATTACAGAGTCTGCTGCATTAAAATCTACTAAACACTAACATTGGTAATAATAATTTAAGAAAATTAAAGTAATTGAAGGTCGTTGATAGACTGGTCAAAATGTTGTGTGTGTCGTGTCATTCCTTTGTTAGACGCAAACACACGCGTCGGACACTGGTCAAGATGTCGCACTAAATTTTTTATTTTTAATTGATCATAATATTTGAGAAAGAAAAATAAACTTACAGTATACACAAACTGCCAACCATTCATTTACTATTCTGACCCAAGCACTGGTCCATCCCACATCAAGTGACCATCTGCAGAACAACATAGCAATAGCATTTTATTACCTCAAAATTTATGGCAGCTCTTAAAGAAAGAAAAAGTCAACACCAAATAAACATGCTACTATAAATGAAAAGAAGCTTAAAAGAAAAGTTATAGCATTGATGACAAACATTAATAGTCTAATATGTCAACCAAGGAATACACACAAGCTTCATTGGAAACACATTTATTGGTTTATTTATTGGGTGGCATCTAGATTTGTTTATGATAATTTTATTTGACTTTCTCACTATCTTTTTGTTGACAAACAAAACAAAAAAACATAGTATAATGATTCCCATAACATGCACAAGATGAAACCATACTTTTTCATAGAATGATGACTATTCCATCCAACCAATAGCATTGCAAAGTACATAGCTCCTACGGCAAAAACAAAATGAAAGAAGCCATAACCATATGGAACATCATTTTCTTCTGTTGGCTTCTCACTCTTCTTTAACTGCAAATTAACTATATGTGTCAGATATGTATTGCAGAAAATTATATTCAAATTCAAGTTTGATTTTTTAATATTTGTAACAAACCTGAAAGGATTTAGAATCTATGCCGGTTGAAAATGTTGCAAAAACTATTGCTAGTATTCCAATAACAAAACTCTGCCAACAGTTATTGTCACATGTCAGTCAACATTGAAGACAGAAATGTTAGATCATGTATTTTAATGCCTAGTAAATGTTTTAAGCAATGATGTCAACGGTTCAACCGAGACCCGACAAGTCTCTGGCCGTTCAACTACATTTGACTCACAATTTTATAGAACTGGATCGCAATTTTAGATTCACAATTCCAACATTAAGTTTGAATTTGAGTAGAGCGTGAAATAAGAAATATTACAATGATGTTTAGCCAGTCCGTTTCGGGTACAGTGCCGGCCTTCCGTATGCATTGATCTCCTTCTGGTTCACTGCATGCACAAATATGTTTTAACATTCATATTCAGTTAAAATTAATTTTTTATCACCGCTGAATCAAACACGATATCGGTATCCTTACCTTCTAATTGCACACCAACAAAGGAAAACAACATATAGTCCCATCAACCCTGGACTTAAAAGTCCACCATTTACCTGTTGAGAAGGAAAATTTACACATAAAATTAAGATGGTAGAAAAAGTGAGTTGTGCATACAAAATGAGCTTAAAATAAAACTTACTTTTGGGTGAATGGATACACTTGTCATGAGTTGAAGAAGTACTAAAGACCAAGTAATGAAGAAAATGTTGAGAAGACATGATGGTATTGGTGCATACCAAATGTACATCAAAATTATTCCCACCAAACATATAAAATATGAAGCTGCTGCAAATATAATCACATGGATTTTGCTGCACATGAAATCAATGTTAATAATGCAAATGCTAATGATGAAAATATCATGATAAAATTGATGAACTTGCATACTAGTTTATTAACAAAGAAATTCTTACAATCTTTCTGCATATGTTTCAGATGCAACATAATCATTAAGCCAATTGATAAAGCTGATTATGCTTATTAGTTGAATTAGTAGGAAAACCCTGAAAAAGATAAACACTTATATATCAATTTTAAATAGTAATAACAGTATGGTTAAATCATTAAGAAGAGAATGAAAATTATACGCACCCAGCCCCAAATTGTGCTACCTGCCCTGCCAAAGAAAAAAACAGTGTCAGAGCTGATTATGCTTTAAACAAATCGAACTGTCAAATAACCGAACATTAGACAATATCGGTTGACGGTTCAACTGATTGAATCATAGAGTTTGATTATTGAAGAGACAAAGTTTACCAACCATAGAGTTCAATCAAAGCAGAAGGGAGTAAAAATGGAAAAATTGTCAAAAGAATCCATATAATAATCTTTATTGACCACCATCCAGAATGCCATTTATCTCTTGGTTCATTCAACTCAGAAGCTCTTGTAGTTGACCAAAACATCATCATAAAAAATAGCTTATCAAGAATTAAGGTTCACTTTCATGATAATAAAACAAAAAATCTCATTAGAGCCTTTCATCAAATAGATCATACGCAAATATTTTAAAAAATATTTTTCAAGGATACAAAGCAACCCATGCTCACTCTCAAGACACCATTTGCTCCCAAACACTCTTTTTCAACCTTGCAAACTTTTAAACCTGCGATCGCAATCATGGTTATGTTGCAAACACATATTAAAGAAAACTCCAAATACATCTGTCATTGCGGCTGCGATGCGGTTGCAGTGTAATCTTACCTTTGAGTTTTGTTAGTGTACTAATGCTAGAAAGTTCATCACGCGCAGACCATGCCAGGAGATTAGCAGCTAGAAAAATAAAACCATATACATATCTTGCCATCAAAGGATTTGATATGTTTTTGAATTGTTTACACCATGAAGAATCCTTTAAACCACACCACCTTTGTTGCTTACTTTCTCCTGTTTCCATCTTTTTTCTTCTACTAAACACTACACAATCATAAATTCAAAAATGTGATTCATTCCACTACTAATAAAATAACTTCTATTCTGAATGATAGATGACTCGATAGCGGAAAATTAATAATAAGAGGTCAAACTAATCTTAACAATATATTCTGATAGCATAACACAACACATGTACTTATATATATATATTATCTGATACAGAGAGATACGAGACTCTGGACAATAACTTAGGATTCGACTTAAAATTAAACAAAAAAATTCAAAAATCATTCTAGGAAACAATTCTTATTTCATTTGGTCTTACCCAACTTAGATTCTTTTCATTCTTTTTTTGGCTATGTATTATATAATCTTTGATCATACGCAAAAATTCTATATTCCAAACTTTAAGGTATGCCTACCATGCTTTTTTATAAGATTCTCTTTAATCTGGCTCATAGTAGTAAAGTGGTTAATCAATAAATAGAATAAATTAACACTAAGCAAGAAAATTATCCTTTTTCTAGAAAATATATTCAATAGAACATGTCTTTACCAAGAAATTTATTTACCTTCTTCATGTGGAAGATTGGTAATGTATTACAATCATATCATTGATTAGATTCTTTGAACAAAAACATCATATCAAAGATTCTTTTTTATAAAAGAATTTCTTTAGATATTCATTCACTTTAAAATGATTTTTATAGAGTTCTTTAAAAACACTCCAAAAGATGAAATGTACAATAATTAAATTCAGATTAAAGTGAAATAATTTACATATTTTAACTTTTGATAATATGAAAAGTTTTATTTTTCCATCAAAAGAAAACTTGTCTTTTTCTTTTTCTTTTTTTTAAAAAAATGTATCTGTTGGATGAAAGTGAAACAACTTTATCATATCATTAGTTATACCTTTTGGGATTTTTCTTAGTAGTGCCAAAGAGTTTTTTTACAATAAAAAATAAAATGTAAAACATTACTTTCTTATATATAAAAATTAAAAAAAAAATGAACTTAGCATCTGTTAACCATTTTAGTAAGTAACTAAGTAATAGATTGACATCTTAACAAGTGACTATTTTAAGTATTTTTGTATCATCTTAACATTATTATATATCAAAAAATGATTTAATTAGTAATTCCACTAAACTTCAAAATACTAAAAAAAAAATTAAATGTGTAAATAAGTTAAAATTTGCAAGTACAAAAAAAAAATTAAAATATCTAGTATTGATATATTTCCAAAAACAAAAAAAAAACATATAGAACAAGTTAACAAGAGAATATTTCTTCATCAAATAATATGGTTGAGATGAACACATACAGCAACATAAATTAATAATGGCCAAAGATTAATGACAAAAACAACAGAACAAATAAAACTTGCTATATAGAAAAAAACAGAACAAAGTTATTATAAAAAAAATATATAAATAAAAGATATGAGAGGAAGTACCTTAATAACACAAATTCTGAATGAATCTCTGTCTTATTGTTTGCAATTGAGAGAAATGGTGTATTTGTTTTTGAAGGTTTTAAAATGATGATGATGAAGAAGATATAGGCATGCAGTGAAGAAATAAATGAAAAGAGAAGAAGTGGTTGCTTTTAATAGCTTTTCTTTTTGCTTTTTTGTAACTTTTATTTTCCAGCTGTAAGCTTATGCTTCATTCATGTACTTTCTTTCCTCACCATATTGTTGTCCCTTTCAAGCCAATCAATTTATATACACACTCCTCTCTCTCAAATATTTTATGTATACTCATTAACATCTTAATTACCATACTCAATATGTATAAAAAAGTTATTGAATGGAGTTTTTGATAAATAATAAAGGTTATTTTAGAAATTTTCTATATTTATTTAATTTTATTGTTAAGTTATTTAGTAAAAAATAATTTTTAATATTTTTGTTTGATCATCTACTTCAGACAAAAAAAATATATGAAAACTTTACATATCAGCCAAAGTAAATAGGTCTAGCTATATATTTCAACATTTTTAAATTAAACCTATATATTATTTTAATAATTTAACATATTTATTTAGTTATTTTTTTAGGTACCCACATTCTTTTGCGCTGTGAAGGAGATCTGCAATATGAATTATCTTATCCTTAGGTACTGACATTCTTTTGGGTCCTTTGAGGTTAGTCCTTCTCACGTTCTGTTTGAACTGAGATTTCACATAAGATTTACCAGAATATGCAACAGCATTTTTTTTTGGGTGTGTGATGTGGAAACTCTTAGAGTGAGATGTGTGCTTAATATCATGAGAGTGACCATATTTAAACTGTTCATGCAGAGGTTTATATTTAATAATCATCTCATCAACATGTTCTACTCTATATGGGATTTCTCCCTCAAAGCCTATGCATGTTCTTTTCTTTCCACTTACCCCATAGATCATAGAGGCTAACTGGCTTCTGCCTATACCTCTAGATAAGAACTTTCTGAAACTTAAGTCATATTCTTTCAGAATATTGTTAGCGCTTGCGATAGACTCTTCTGAACTTGAAGATGTTTTCAGAGTTTCAACATATTTAGTTAGTTCTAAAACTTTTTGTTTGAGTTCAGAGTTTTCTACTTCAAGCTTCTTAGTTTCAGATGCAAATGTATTTCCCAAACTTTTGTATTTGAGACTAATCTTACTCTTAATTTTCAGAAGTTCTGAGAGACTAGAAACTAGCTCTTCTCTAGTAAGTTCAGAGAATACCTCTTTAGAGTCTGAGTCTGATGTAGATTCTGATTCTCCATCTATGGTTGCCACGAATGCTAAGTTGGCTTGCCCGTCTTCAGAGTCTGACTCTTGATCAGAAGAATCTGAGTCATCCCAGGTAGCCATTAGACATTTCTTCTTTTCAAATCTTTTCTTGGGCTTTTCCCTCTGAAGCTTTAGACATTCATTCTTGTAGTGTCCAGGTTCCTTGCATTCATAGCAGACAACTTTCTTCTTGCCAGATCTTCTGTGATTAGAAGATTATCCCTTTTCAGGTCTTTTGAAGCTCTTGAATCTTCTCTGCTTGCTTTTCCAGAGTTGATTCATTCTTCTAGATATGAGAGACATTTCATCCTCTTCTTCAGATTCTGACTCTTCAGATCTTTCTTCTTCTGCCTGAAAAGCGTTAGTGCATTTTTTATTATTTGATTTCAAAGCAATAGACTTACCTTTCTTCTGAGGTTCATTTGCATCCGGCTCAATCTCATGACTTCTTAAGGCACTTATCAGCTCTTCAAGAGACACCTCATTTAGATTCTTGGCAATCTTGAAGGCAGTCACTATGGGTCCCTATCTTCTGGGTAAGCTTCTGATAATCTTCTTTACATGATCACCTTTGGTGTAACCTTTATCTAGCACTCTCAGTCCAGCAGTCAGAGTCTGGAATCTTGAAAAGATTGCTTTAATGTTCTCATCTTCCTCCATCTTGAATGCTTCATATTTCTGGATGAGAGCCAGAGCCTTTGTCTCCTTTACTTGAGCATTTTCCTCATGAGTCATCTTTAGAGATTCAAAGATATCATGAGTTGTTTCTCTGTTTGTTATCTTCTCATATTCAACATGAGAGATAGCATTTAGCAGAATAGTTCTTGATTTGTGATGATTCCTGAACATTTTCTTTTGATCATCACTCATAGCTTGTCTGGTGAGCTTGACTCCTTGAGCAGAAACTGGATGTGTGTAACCATCCAATACTAGATCCCATAAGTCACCATCTTGACAAAGAAAGTAACTTTCAAGTCTATCTTTCCAATACTCAAAGTTCTCACCATCAAAGACTGGTGGTCTATTGAATCCATTGAAACTATTACTTCCATTGTTACCATTGTTGTTTTGATCAGTAGGGGTTGGAAATGGATCAACCATTTTGTGTTTTTCTCCCTGAATCTTTTATCTAACACTGTTACGTGCTTGCACCTAGAACCGGCACTCTGATGCCAATTGAAGGAGTGAAAAACACTTAGAAAGGGGGGATTGAATAAGGGTTGTTTCCGAAAATGGTAGATAAAAAATAATCACACACTTAATTTTATCATGGTTCGTTGTTAACCAAACTACTCTAGTCCACCCTGACAAGGTGATTTACCTCAACTGAAGATTTAATCCACTAATCAATCTTGATTACAACGGTTCTCCACTTAGACAAACTTCTAAGTCTTTTAGAGTATACAGATCACAACTTGATCACTCTAGGAATTCCTTTTACAAAGATGTAAACAAATATTACAAGAGTTTAAACTTCTTCTTAAAAAGCTATAATCACCAAGTGATTTTTCTCTTACGTTTAAGTTTTAAACACTCACTAAGATATTACAAAGTTATGAGGTTGAAGATGAAGTTCTTCTTTGTTTTTGTGTGATAGCGTTTTGATAGTGTTTTGGTACTTAGAGCAAGATCTGTTTTTGCTTCACCATCAGAACTTCTTTATATAAGCAGTGAGAAAATGTGACTGTTGAGCGCATTTAATGCATTGCGTGAATAATACACTACTGCATTTAATGTTTCACTCTTTTGTCAACTACCTCGAGTCATGCTTCAACTGCTTTTGCTGACTTTGCCTTTTGTAGCTTCTAACGTTCCTTTTGTTAGTCAAACATATTTGACGTTGTAGCCTTTTCATCTTGCACTTGCTTCTGGACTCAGACTATTAGAATAACGTTTGAATATCAGAGTCTTCAGCTTTGGTTCAGATGCAACTTCAGTCAACAGACTATAGAAGTGCTTTGGAGCATGATACCATCAGATCTTCAGAGCCTTACTTCTGACTGCCATCTTCTGATGCTTTTCAAATCATGTTCTGAATTCTTCAAGACCATCTTCTGATGTCTGACAGACCATGTTCTGATGAAGTCATCCAGAACTTCTGGGTCAGAGCTTCTGAGCGCTGATTTAGTGCATACTCTTTTATACTTTTCCTGAAATAGAAAACGTGAATAATTAGAGTACCACATTGTCTTATACAAAATTCATACATAAGGTTATCATCAAAACTAAGAATATTGATCAGAACATTTCTTGTTCTAACATAGGGGCATTCTGGGAAATTCGCTGTGGGTGACCAAGAAGGTTAGGGGGTCAATAAAGAAATTCTCTAAAAATATACACAACTGCAAGCACACAGACAAAGACAAGCGCATGCGCGTGCACACACACACACACACACACATATGTCAGTAGGGGTAAGTAGCCTGAAATTAGCACAAAAAAAAAGGTTGTTGCTAAGAAGATCGCGACTAAGAAAAAACCTACCTCCAATAATTTTATGTTGTGCCTTGGGACATTTATAGCAATTTTTGATATTCCAAAAGGAAACACTCGTTATGTACCTATGGAGAAGGTATTTTTGGTTTTCAATATGATGAAGTAATTGGTATGGAGGATTTTGATCAAGTTTTTCAACATGTGCAATTAGGCCTCGATGTTATTAATACATACATAAGGTATACACAACCTTCCTTGTTTAATTAATTGAACAATTCATTTACTCATTTCAAATGTTAATGAGGTCTTTTATTTAAGGTTTTTGTATGAAAAATTGATGCGCCCGACTGGATTGGAGCAAAGATTCTCTTTATTATCTCCCATGAAAACCACCTTAGGGTTAATCATACATAAACCAGATGAAGTCATGGAGTATGTACTCGGGCGCTTTATGGCCGACAGAGATTCAGAAAAGTTGTTCTTTTTACCGCTTAATATCGACAGCGGGTTAGATTTTCATTCTAAATTCATCTATTATAATTTTTCATATTTTGACATTGTGTAGAAAGTTTTAATCTCACGTTTGTTTAATCTTACATTGGACATTGGTTGTTGGTCGCGATTAATCCTTTCAGAGAATTTGTATATTATTTGGATTCCTTACACAATGGTCCAAGTACATACGAAGCTATGAAGAAGATGGTTGATACGTAAGTGAGATTGTTCTAAATATTTGTGTGTATATTTATTTATTTATTTATTTATTTATTTATGTGAATTTTTCTAAATACGCGTTTATGTTTTATTAGCATTATACAAGTTTTCCGATCACAAAGAGGTAATCAAGTACCAAAGAGTAAATCCAACAACATTATATGGATTATAGTGAAGGTATATTAATTAATTATCACAATTTTGATTATATTAATAGTGATGATACTTGATAAAACTTATGTCTTATCTATATTTTCTTTTCATGTGTAGTGTCCTGGGCAGCGTAATGAAGTAGATTGCGTTTTTTACATGTTGAGGTTTATGAAAGAAATTCTTCTTATGGATCGAATAGAGATTTCATCCAAGGTATGGATTTTTAACTTAGGAGTTATTTTAATATTTAACACATATTACTCATATAATTAAATAGTTTTAACTTAAACATACTATGTTATATTATTATATAGTACATTGATGAATTCAAGCGTGCTTATTACTCAAGTTCTCAGTTGGATGAACTTAATGAGGATTTGTGTAAATTCATGATTGAGTTGAACGTTATATAAGGTATATTGTAATCTTACTTTAATTGATGAGAATTTTGAGTATTTTCAAGTGTTACAATTTTGTTGTTGTTTGTCATGTGGTAAATTATATTTTGTTTGTATCATGGTATGAATTACGATATTTTGGTGTTGTTTCAGGTTATATGTGTAGACGTAGAAGATAGATATGAATATATTTTGTAATGGTATATAATTGCAAACAAAATCTGGCATATCTTTTGGTGTTGTTTCTTTGTAAAAGTATATATCTGTACAAGAGTAATAATATATATAAGTATATTAATATAAATGTATATGATATATCTTTTGGTATTGTTTTTAATTGAATTGAAGCTCCAATTTGTGAAAATCTGGTGAAATTTGTAATGGTATATACAGGTGTCAAATGTGGTGAAAACCTGGTGCAAATATGGTTAAATCTGTGCATATAAAATTGTATATTTCAAAAAGCGTTTTTTTAAAAATGTTATATAAAAAATTTCGTGGACATTAGACAACGCTTTGAAAAAGCGCTGCCTAAAGGGGGCTTTAGACAGCGCTTTTACAGGCATTTTTTAAATTTTGTTTCACAAAAGCGCTGGCTAAAGGGGTCCTTTAGCAGCGCTTTGAAAAATAAGCGTTGGCTAAAGGGGACCTTTAGCAGCGCTTTGAAAAATAAGCGTTGGCTAAAGGGGACCGTTAGCAGCGCTTTCAGAGTAAAAATGATAGCTAAAGGGGACCTTTAGCAACGCTTTGAAAAAAAAGCGCTGGCTAAAGGGGGCCTTTAGCATCGCTTTCAGAAAAATAGCGCTGGCTAAAGGGAGCCTTTAGCAGCGCTTTCAAAGTAAAAGGGGTGCCTGAAGGGGGGGGGGGGGATTTAGTAGCACTTTTACCTTCAAAAAAAGCGTTGTCTATACCTACAGTAGCGCTGGAATTAACAGCGCTTTAAAGCGCTGTCTTTACCTACAGAGTCTGATGCATTAAAATATACTAAACACTAACATTGGTAATAATCTAAGAAAATTAAAGTAATTCAATGTCGTTGTTAGACCGATTAAAATGTCGTGTATGTCGTGTCATTCCTTTGTTAGACACAAACACACGCGTCGGACAATGGTTAAAATGTCGCACTAATTTTTTTATTTTTAATTGATCATAATATTTGAGAAAGAAAAATAAACTTACAATATACACAAACTTCCATAAAGGGGTGCTTGAAGGGGGGATTTAGCAGCGCTTTTACCTTCAAAAAAAGCATTGTCTTTACCTACAGCAGCGCTGGAATAGCCAGTACTTTAAAGCGCTGTCTAAAGCCAAAAAAAGCGTTGTCTAAGGTCTTGTTTGGCATAGTGACTAGAAAAATAAAGCCATATACATATCTTGCCATAAAAGGATTTGATATGTTTTTTAATTGTTTACACCATAAAAAATCCTTTAGTCCACACGACCTTTCTTTTTTGTTTTCTCCTGCCTCCATCTTCTTTCTTCCACTAAACACTATTCAATCACAAATTCAAGAATGTGATTCAATTCACTATTAAAAATATAAACATACAAAAGCACAAAAACACAAAAACACAGACAAGCGCGCGCGCACACGCACACACACAATATATATATATATATATATATATATATATATATATATATATATATATATATATATATATATATATATATATATATATATATATATATATCCTAATAACCC
Source organism: Vicia villosa (assembly GCF_029867415.1). Taxonomy (NCBI): domain Eukaryota; kingdom Viridiplantae; phylum Streptophyta; class Magnoliopsida; order Fabales; family Fabaceae; genus Vicia; species Vicia villosa. The sequence continues at coordinate 3,022,013 of NC_081183.1, forward strand.
TGCATTATAATCTACTAAACACTAACATTGGTAATAATATTTTAAGAAAATTAAAGTAATTGATTGAAACTATACATGTCAGTATTGTGTCATGTCGTTGTTAGACAAACACATGATGGACACTGATCATAATATAATGTTAATATTGTATATTTGAGTTGATCATAATACTTCAGAAAGAAAAATAAACTTACAATATACTTGGACTGCCAACCATTCATTTATTATTCTAACCCAAGCACTGGTTCATTCCACATCAAGTGACCATATACACAAAAACATAGTAATAGTATCTTATTTACACAAATTGTATGGTTGCTCTTAAAGAAAGAAAAAGTTAACATCAAATAAACATGCTTCTAAAATCCTAGTATGATGATGCCCTTAACTTTTACTAGACGGAACCATACTTTTTCATAGAATGATGATTATTCCATCCAACCAATAGAATTGCAAATTATATAGCTCCTACGGCAAAAACAAAAATGAAAGAAGTCATAACCATATGAAACATCATTTTCTTGTGTTGGCTTCTCACTCTTCTTTAACTATAAATTAACTATATTTGTTAGTGTTAGATATGTATTGCAGAAAACTATATTAAAAGTCAAATTTGATTTTTATATTTGTAACAAACCTGGTAGGATTTAGAATCTATGCATGTTGAAAATGTTGCAAAAACTATTGCCAGTATTCCAATAACAAAACTTTGCCAACAGTTAATGTCACATGTCAGTAAATATTGAAAAAGTAATGTTAGATAATGTTTTAAGCAATGATGTCAAAAATGAACAAACTGGTTTGACCAAGACCCGATTAGTCTCTTCCGGTCGTTCAACCACGGTTGATTCAAAATTCCAACATTAAGTTTGAATTTGAGTAGAGCATTAAATAAGAAATATTACAATGATGTTTAGCCGGTTAGTTCCGGGTATAATTCCTACCTTCCGGATGCATTGATCTCCTTCGGGTTCACTGCATGCACAAATATGTATTAACATTCATATGCCGTCAAAATTGATTTTTATCACCGCAGAATCAAACATTACGATATTCTTACCTTCTAATTGCACACCAACAAAGAAAAACAACATACATTCCCATCAACCCTGGACTTAGAAGTCCACCATTTACCTATTAAGAAAGAAAATTTACACATGAAATTATGATTGTAGAAAATGTGAGTTAAGCATATAAAATGAGATTAAAATAAAACTTACTTTTGGGTGAATAGATACACTTGTCATGAGTTGGAGAAGTACTAAAACCAAGTAATGAAGAAAATGTTGAGAAGACATGATGATATTGGTGCATACTAAATGTACATAAAAATTATTCCCACCAAACATATAAAATATGAAGTTGTTGCAAATATCATCACATGAATTTTTCTCCACATGAATTCAATGTTAATAATGTAAATACCAATGATGAACTTGCATATTAGTTTATTAACATAGAAAATCTTACAATCTTTCTGCATATGTTTCAGATGCAAAATAAACATTAAGCCAATTAATGAAGCTGGTTATGCTTATTAGTTGAATTAGGAGGAAGACCCTGAAAAAGATAAACAATATAATCAATCATATATCAATTTAAAATAGTAATAACAATATGGTTTAATCATTTAGAAGAGAATGAAAAGTATACCCACCCAACAGATAACAAATCACACTACGGTGGTCCTAATCTTTCTTGGTCTTTCCTATAGATAACAAATCACACTAAGAATTCATCAACATCTGCTAACCCTAGCTTCTTAGAGCAACACAAATATTTTGTTGGTGCCGTTAACAATGTGTGTCATTCCGATTGAGTCAAATATCTAAGTCTGGTGCTAAAAGGGATAACTCACTATCTCTATCTTTAAATAAGAATATTAGCTCGGATTAGAGACTTCCAAATAATTTTACTATCTTGACAAGCAAGAATCTAATAATTATAATAAGGACAACAAGTAAAACAAAGTAACAACAAGTAAAGTAATTATTATGTTAGAAAAATATCAATTTCTAACAACTATTATATATCACCACTAAGTCACATACGCGCGTGTGTATATATATATATATATATATATATATATATATATATATATATATACACACACACACGCGCATGTGACTTAGTGGTGATATACGCGTGCGCGCGTGCACATATATATATATATATATATATATATATATATATATATATATATATATATATATATTTTGTGTGTGTGTCAGTGTGTGTGTGTAGGTTTCATTTTGAATCAGATCCCTGAAAAGAGAACATTGTGAGATTTTATGACCCAAAAATCCATGATATTTATAGAAACCTCGTTTCTTCCGTTGTTCTAACGGATGAATTTTAGAATTAGGTGGTACTATCTTCTGGCCATCTTTTACTAATAAATCAAAAAATTTGTCACACTTGGTGACGTCAAAAGTATATGTTTTCTTTGGGAGTTTCTCATTTTTGTCTACTTCGACAGGGTTTTTACCATTTGAAGGAGTGAGCAATTTATAAGAATATGGCGGTGCAATCATTTAGAAGAGAATGAAAAGTATACCCACCCAACACCAAATTGTGCTACCTGCCTTGCCCAAAAGAAAAAGAAAAAAACTATAATATTTTAAAAATTGGATTGAATGTCTAACCAGAAAATCATGATTCAACTGCTTTAAACCACTCGAATAGTCAAATAACCAAATATTAAACGATATAGATTCCCAGTTCAACTGATTGAATCATCAGGATGGACGGTTTATAAAACATTTACAAATATATAGAGTTTGATTTTTGAAGAGACAAAGTTTACCAACCATAGAGTTCAATCAAAGGAGAAGGAAGTAAAAATGGAAAATTTGTCAAAAGAATCCATAGAACAATCTTTATTGACCACCATCCAGAGTGCCATTTATCTCTTGCTTCATTCAATTTAGAAGCTCTTGTAGTTGACCAAAACATCATCATAAAAAATAGCTTATCAAGAATTAAGGTTCACTTTCATGATAGAAAAATAAAAATCTCATTAGAGCCTTTCATCAAATAGATCATATGCAAATATATTTTTCAAGGATACACAGCAACCCATGCTCACTCTCAAGACACCATTTGCTCCCAAACACTCCTTTTCATCCTTGCATACTTGTAAACATGCGGCCGCATATATGGTTATGGTGCAAACTGATATATTTTGAAAAAATACATCTATAATTATGGTTGTGATGCGGTTGCAGGGTCATCATCATACCTTTGAGTTTTGTTAGTGTACTAATGCTAGAGAGTTCATCACGCGCAAACCATGCTAAGAGATTAGCAGCTGGAAATATAAGGCCATATACATATCTTGCCATCAAAATATTTGATATGTTATTGAATTGTTTACACCATGAAGAATCCTTTAGTCCCCACCATCTTTCTTTGTTGCCTTCTCCTGTCTCTATATTTTTTTTACGGCTGGAAAATAAAAGGTTCAAAAAAGTTTTTTAAAAAAAAAGCTATTAAAAGCAACCACCACTTCTTCTCTGTTCATTTATTTCTTCACTCCATGCCTATATCTTCTTTATCATAATTTTAAAACCTTCAAAACAACAAACACCTCTCTGTGTTTTTTATTTCTTTCAATTGCAAACAATAAGAGGAAGAGATTCATTCAGAATTTGTTTTTTTAAGGTACTTCCTCTTAATCTTTAATTTTATTTGTTCTATTTTTTTATGTCATTAATCTGTGGCCATTATTAATTTATGTTGTTGTATGTGCTCATCTCAACCATATTATATTTGATGAAGAAATATTCTCTTGTTAAATTGTTCTATCTTATTCAACAATGTTGTGGCATATTTGACTGAGCTGAAGTTTAACATTTTTTTTTTGTACTTAAATTTTTTAACCTATTTACACATTTAACCTTTCTTTTATATATATTTTGGAGTTTAGTGAAATTACTAATTAAATTATTTTCTGATATAATAATGTTAAGATGATAAAAAAAATATTTGAAATAGTCACTTGACTGTCAATCAACTACTTCATTATTTACTAAAATGGTTAACAGATGTTAAGTTCAATTTTGTTAATTTTTATATAAGAAAGTAGTAATATTTTACTTGTCTTTTTCATGGAAGAAAACTCTGGCACTATGAAGAAAAGTCCCAAAAGGTATAACTAATGATATGATAAAGTTGTTTCACTTTCATCCAAAAGATAATTTTTTAAGAATAAAAAGACAAAGACAAATTTTCTTTTAATTACATATTTAACTTTATTCATTTTAAATTATTGTGCAGTGTTTAGTGGAAGAAGACAAAAATGGAGACAAGAGAAGGAGAAAGTAACCAAGAAAAATGGTATAAACAATTCAAAAAGATATCAACCCCTTCGATGGCAAGATACATGTATGGCGTTATTTTTCTAGCTTCTAATATGTTGGCATGGTTGGCACGTGATGAACTAACAAAGCTTAAAGGTAAGCCGCATCGCAAATGTAATTATTATGTTATATATATTTAAATTATGGGTCGGCCCAACCAAAGAATTCGGAGAACACTTCAAATTTTAAAAGGCTTCAAACCAATATAAAAAAATTAATAAACATTCCAATTGCATTTTTAACATGTATAAATAGTAGTAATATTTACTAAAATGGTTAACAGATGTTAAGTTCAATTTCGTTAATTTTTATATAAGAAAGTAGTAATATTTTACTTGTCTTTTTCATGGAAGAAAACTCTGGCACTATGAAGAAAAGTCCCAAAAGGTATAACTAATGATATGATAAAGTTGTTTCACTTTCATCCAACATATAATTTTTTAAGAATAAAAAGACAAAGACAAATTTTCTTTTAATTACATATTTCACTTTATTCATTTTAAATTATTGTGCAGTGCTTAGTGGAAGAAGACAAAAATGGAGACAGGAGAAGGAGAAAGTAACCAAGAAAAATGGTATAAACAATTCAAAAAGATATCAACCCCTTCGATGGCAAGATACGTGTATGGCGTTATTTTTCTAGCTTCTAATCTGTTGGCATGGTTGGCACGTGATGAACTAACAAAACTCAAAGGTAACCCGCATCGCAAATGTAATTATTATGATATATATATATATATATATATATATATATATATATATATATATATATATATATATATTTGAATTTTGGGTCGTCCCAACCAGAGAATTCGGAGAACAGTTCAAATTTTAAAAGGCTTCAAACCAATATAAAAAAACTAATAAATATTCCAATTGCATTTTTAACATGTATAAATAGTAGTAATATTTACTAAAATGGTTAACAGATGTTAAGTTCAATTTTGTTAATTTTTATATAAGAAAGTAGTAATATTTTACTTGTCTTTTTCATGGAAGAAAACTCTGGCACTATGAAGAAAAGTCCCAAAAGGTATAACTAATGATATCATAAAGTTGTTTCACTTTCATCCAACAGATATTTTTTTAAGAATAAAAAGACAAAGATAAATTTTCTTTTAATTACATATTTCACTTTATTCAATTTAAATTATTGTGCAGTGTTTAGTGGAAGAAGACAAAAATGGAGACAGGAGAAGGAGAAAGTAACCAAGAAAAATGGTATAAACAATTCAAAAATATATCAACCCCTTCGATGGCAAGATACGTGTATGGCGTTATTTTTCTAGCTTTTAATCTGTTGGCATGGTTGGCACGTGATGAACTAACAAAACTCAAAGGTAAGCCACATCGCAAATGTAATTATTATGTTATATATATATATATATATATATATATATATATATATATATATATATATATATATATATATATATATATATATATATATATATATATATATATATATATATTTTAATTCTAGGTCGGCCCAACCAAAGAATTCGGAGAACAGTTCAAATTTTAAAAGGCTTCAAACCAATATAAAAAATTAATAAATATTCCAATTGCATTTTTAACATGTATAAATAGTAGTAATATTTACTAAAATGGTTAACAGATGTTAAGTTCAATTTTGTTAATTTTTATATAAGAAAGTAGTAATATTTTACTTGTCTTTTTCATGGAAGAAAACTCTGGCACTATGAAGAAAAGTCCCAAAAGGTATAACTAATGATATGATAAAGTTGTTTCACTTTCATCCAACAGATAATTTTTTAAGAATAAAAAGACAAAGACAAATTTTCTTTTAATTACATATTTCACTTTATTCATTTTAAATTATTGTGCAGTGTTTAGTGGAAGAAGACAAAAATGGAGACAGGAGAAGGAGAAAGTAACCAAGAAAAATGGTATAAACAATTCAAAAATATATCAACCCCTTCGATGGCAAGATACGTGTATGGCGTTATTTTTCTAGCTTCTAATCTGTTGGCATGGTTGGCACGTGATGATCTAACAAAACTCAATGGTAAGCCACATTGCATTTTTAATTCTGGGTCGGCCCAACCAAAGAATTCGGAGAACAGTTCAAATTTTAAAAGGCTTCAAACCAATATAAAAAAATTAATAAATATTCCAATTGCATTTTTAACATGTGTAAATAGTAGTAATATTTACTAAAATGGTTAACAGATGTTAAGTTCAATTTTATTAATTTTTATATAAGAAAGTAGTAATATTTTACTTGTCTTTTTCATGGAAGAAAACTCTGGCACTATGAAGAAAAGTCCCAAAAGGTATAACTAATGATATGATAAAGTTGTTTCACTTTCATCCCACAGATAATTTTTTTTTTTAAAAAAAAGACAAGTTTTCTTTTGATCATAAATTCAAGAATGTGATTCATTCCACCAATAAAAAATCTTCTATTCTGAATGATAGGTGGCTCGACAGCGGATAACTAATAATAAGACTACGATGTCAAACTAATCTTAAAATATATACCGATAGCATAACATAACATATGTACTTTAATGTATATTGTTTGATACGAGGTTCTCTAGACGGTAATTTATGATTCAACATAAAATTAAACAAAAAAAAAATACAAAAATCATTCTCTCAGGAAATTCTTATTTAATTTGGTCTCACCCAACATTGACTTTTTTCATTCTCTTTTTTGGCTATGTACAAAATCTTTGATAATATGCAAAAATTCTAAATTCTTATCATCTTAACATTAGTAATAGATTGACACTATTTTAAGTAATTTTTATCATCTTAATATATTACATTAATTAGTAAGTTCACTAGAGTCCTAAATAAATAAAAATTAAAATGTGTAAATAAGTTAAAATTTGCTAGTAAAAAAATTAAAATATCTAGTATTCATATATTTCCAAAATAAAATATAGAACAATTTAACAGAATATTTTTCATCAAATAATATGGTTGAGAAGAACACATACAACAACATACATTAATATATATATATATATATATATATATATATATATATATATATATATATATATATATATATATATATATATATATATAAAATATCAATTTCTAACAACTATTATATATCACCACTAAGTCACATGCGCGTGTGACTTAGTTGTGATATACGCGTGTGTGTGCACGCGTCACCACTAACTCACATGCGCGTGCGCATATATATATATATATATATATATATATATATATATATATATATATATATATATATATATATATATATATATATATATATATATATATATATATATATACACACACACACTATTAAATTAAGGTTATTTTAGTTTTTTTATATTTATTTAATTTTATTTTTTAGTTATTTAGTAAGAAATGATTTTTTTACCAACTTATTATATTTATTTTATTTTAATTATTTAATATAAAATAATGATGAAGTCAAGGCAAATGTCGGATGATTAGAGAAGACTCATTTTTGTTTTAATATATAAGAATAATGAGGATATATAAAATTGTGCAAATTATAAATATATATAAACACTCACTAAGATATTACAAAGTTGTGAAGTTGAAGATGAAGTTCTTCTTTAATTTTGTGTGATAGCGTTTTGACAACGTTTTGGTACTTTGCGTTAGAGAGTTGTTGCTGCTTCTGAATCAGAACTTCTATATATAGGCAGTGAGGAAATGTGACCGTTGGAAGCATTTAATGCTTTGCGTGAATAGTACACTATTACATTTAATGTTTCACTCTTTTGTCAACTACCTCGAGTCATGCTTCAACTGCTTTTTCTGACTTTGCCTTTTGTAGCTTCTAACGTTCCTTTTGTCAGTCAGACAGATTTGACGTTGTAGCCTTTTCATCTTGTACTTGCTTCTGGACTCAGACTATTAGAATAACATTAGAATATCAGAGTCTTCAGCTTTGGTGTAGATGCAACTTCAACCAACAGACTATGGAAGTGCTTTGGAGCGTGATACCATCAGATCTTCAAAGCTTTGCTTCTGACTGCCATCTTCTGATGCTTTCCAGATCATGTTCTGATTTCTTCAAGACCGTCTTCTGATGTCTGACAGGCCATGTTATGATGAAGTCATCCGGAACTTCTGGGTCAGTGCTTCTGAATGCTTATTTTGTGCATACTCTTTTAGACTTTTCCTGAAATGGAAAATATGAATAATTAGAGTACCACATTGTCTTATACAAAATTCATATATAATGTTATCATCAAAACTAAGAATATTGATCATAACATTTCTTGTTCTAACATGGTATGCCCCTAGAGTAGGTTGATTAAACCGAACTGGGTGAACAATTCTGTTGTGTTCTTTATTTTCTGCATTGTGTTATGTATTCCTACCTTGTCTTGTCTGTTTTATTAATGTCAGATCAGACGTCTTGACATCACTTGTGACATCCTGAGTCTGTCATACCAGAATTTCACTTATATGTTGTGATGTTTTGAGACTAAAATTGTGATTTCTACTTGTGATGTATCATGACTTGACTTGCAAAGTAAATGAATGATATATATATATATATATATATATATATATATATATATATATATATATATATATATATATATATATATATATATATATATATATATATATTGATGCGAACATGAAGTGTTGTGAGTTATGATGCGATGAGAAGTATGTGAGATTTATGAATTGGTGAAAGCATGATGTGTATGGCAATATTAATACCGGTGATGTCATAACTATATATATTTGAATCCTAATATACAATTTATCATACGCTCACTTATATGATTTGATATCTCACTCTTTCCTCTTATTCGCCGTTGCCTTTATATCAGTAATGTGCAGGTATTCGCGTGTGAAGATTTAGTTGTTGTTAATCGAGTCGGTTGTCGCTCTGATACGTAGCACTCGAGGGGAAGATTTATGATGTTTTTGATGTTGTTGTTTATTGTTTTATCTTAGCTGAATAAAATGTTATTGATTTAAAGATTGAGAACTATGATTCTGCCATGTTCTAATAAAAGAAGTTATTCTCTTTTGAAGAGTATTATATGCTGAGTATTTGTTTAATTAACCAAAGAAAGTGCTATGTATCCGCTAAATGCAATTAAGTGATTTGTTATGAAGTGAATATGTGACGCCTCATTTATTTGTGAGAAATTTTGAAACTCGAATTCTTAAATATTTATCGGGGTAGAAATGGGGTGTTACATCCTACATCTGAAGGACCATTCCACCCTCATCTAAACATAATACCATGATCTATTGTATCTTTCAAGAACATGAAAATCCATTTGAATATTTTCCGATGTCACTTAGTTGGTGTGAACATAACTTTGCAAATTTGACTTACCACTTGTGTCAAATATAGTGTACTGAAAACCATACAATATATTGAACAATTAATAACACTAGCATAATGCCTTTGATATATCCTCAACTTTTTCATTTGTCTTTGAACACTGATCCAAGAAAAGCTTAAAGTGATTCGTCGTTGGAATTCTTACAGCCTTAAAATAACTCATATCAAATATTTCTAACACATTTTCAACATAGCTTTTCTTAGAAAGCCATAACTTTCTAACACTTATAACATTGTTTTTCAACATAGCTCTTTTAAGAGTTGCATAAGTCCTTCAAGTCAAATTTCTATTCCAATAAAATTTTCAATTCATTTAAACTATTATCGACAATCATTATCTCATATATGAACAATAATAAAAAATATATAAAAAAAAAAAGAACAATCATCAAGAATCATAAACACAATTGTCATACTCACATCTATTGTAGTCAAATCTAAAACATGAATGAATCAAAACATTTGTATCATTTTCTTGAGACTACTTCAAACTATACAAAAATTTCTTTAACTTACCATTAATCCTCTTATGTTGTAAATATCATTTTCTACTTTTTGTTTGGATTTTATTAATTTGCAAATTTTTATTGGGAATAAATCATGTAACTAACCTTTTATTTTTTCTTTGTTGGTTTAAATTAGTTGAGGCTCTTTCATTGGAAAAACAGTATAAGCTCTTAAATTTAATTTGTATGCTTATTCACACACACACACACAAAAAAATTGTATGCTTCAATATTCATATTCATTTCAACAACAACAAAAAAAATTCTTTCACGTGTTAATATCATAACCATTTTTGTTTCGTCCTCTAATGATTTTAGTGCTATACGTAATTTATGAGGACCCAATGTTATGAAATAAAGGTTCCCTTTAATTTCAAAAATAGTGGATTTCATCACAGAAAGCACATTGTCCATCCATTATTATTTTTTTATATTATCAAAATGAAAAATAAAAGGTGTTCCATTTTAGATCCAATTTTTCTATATATATCAAGAATAGCAAAAAGTGATGCATGATTCTAACCATAGGGACAACAAAAAATGCAATTTAGAGATAAGGATTCTACACGAAAAGACATTTATGGAAAATGATATAATTATCAAAGTGCATATAGAATAGAATGTCAAAAATACTATTCAACTGAATAATTAAAATTGAATTCTGTATAGTATTGGTCCATATATCCACTATGGTTTGAAAATCTCATAAAAACATAATAAAGACAAAATGAGAAGTTTATATTTTCCAAAGTAGTGTAGCACATTATATAACGTGTACATGTATAGTTCCATACATAAAAAAAAAAATGTGGAATATATGAAGATGGCGTAGAAAATACGAGTTTGAATTTTTGTAATTGATGTTATTGTCTATTAGTAGTTGTTTTCAATCATTATTAAGGTCTACTAGTTAGTAGGATCAAATATGGGTGCATGAGAAAATGGTGCTATTATAAAAAATAAACATAAAAACTATCTAATTAAACCGACATGATTCAGAGGGAGGGGAAATGTATTTTTTTTTTCTATATGTGTATTGTTGGATTTAGATTAAAAATATTTAAATGTCAACATTTTACTCATATTTAAAAATCTACTCCTTCCTAATTTTATTTATAAACAAAGATTTTGTTTAGGTTCATTGAGTAGTGAATACATTAGGTCTTTTATGTAAACCAGATACATTTATTATCCAATAAATTTAAAAAAAGAATCTTTGCTTTTAAATAAGGCAGGAGAGTTATATGTGCAATACTAGACCTGAAATTTGCTATGCAGTTGGAATGGTGAGTAGGTTTATGAGTAAACCAAAACGGTCACATTATCAAGCAGCGGTCAGGATACTCAAGTATGTAAAGGGAACTCTGAAGCATGGAATTTTGTTTTCATCTGGAGTGTGAGTATCAAATGTTGCTGAGCTAATTTGCTATTCGGACTCTTACTGGTGTGGAGACAGAGTTGACAGAAGAAGCATTACAGGTTACATGTTTATGTATCTGGGTGTTTCCATTTCTTGGTGTTCCAAGAAGCAACCTGTGGTTGCATTGTCAACGTGTGAAGCTGAATACATTGCTAAAGTTTTGTTAGCTTGTCAAGATGTTTGGCTAATTTGCTGCAGTAGCTGAAGTTCAAGGTGATCAAACCATTCAAGTTGATGATTAATAACAAGTCAGCAATAAACTTTTCTAAGAACCCAGTGCTTCATGGGAGAAGAAAGCATATAGATACTAAGTATCATTTTTTGCAAAATCAAGTTTAAAATGGAGTGCTTGAGGTGGTTCACTGTAGCACTCAAAAGAAACTTGTTTATATACTGACCAAGGCTATCAAGACTGAACAATTAATCAATTTGAGGAATAGAATTGGTGTTGTTGATTTTAATTTGAATATGAATTAAGGGATAGTGTTAGTTGTAATTAAAATTCAAGCTGTTAAGTTGCATTTAATGTGCATTTGAGTTTAACTTGCATTTAAGTCTCATTTGTATTTAGCTTTCATTTTAGTTGGAGTATAAAAACTAAATCTCATTCAGTTAGTTGTAATGTTGTTGAATCACAATTTCAGAAATTGAGTTTGTTAGAAAGTTAGTTAAATAATTATTTCTCTCTCTCTCTTTCTCTTCTCTCTATTCTTTCATCTTCATCTTCAAGCTTCTTGTGCATCTATGGAGGTGTGAACTCCAATAAAAAGTTGGATAGATTGTGGAATACAAATGTTCCAATGAAGGTTCATATGTTTGGATGGAGAGTAATTCTCAACAAGTTACCATCTAGAGAAGCATTAGCTCACAAAGGAATTATTCAAGGAAAAATATTGATGATTAGGATATTGTATGGATTTGGATTATCGTTAGTGGTTTGGCATTAATGTCAAAAGACTTGTTCTGCAACTTTTGTTGTCAAGAGTGCTGCTGAAATGGCAATGTAGAGTTGGACTTAGGATTGCTCACAAAACATACCTGTTAAATTTTGCAGTGCAGGCCTAATGAAATTTCTTTTTTGTGTAAGATCCATTTATGCAAGATTGTAGTAGACTATTAAAGTTTGTTTTGAAAATTAGGTAGTTTGTAGCTGGTGAGTCTTTTGAATCAGGTAGCTAACTGAATTTGGTGACTTAAGTATGGTGGATTGAGTTGGCTTCCTGCATATATTGGAGTTCAGGAATGAACCAAATAGTTCAATTCCAAAAATTGTAAATGGCTAGCTATTTGTTTATGCCTTTTTTTTGGCAGTTACAGAATGTGATTTGCTTCAAGGTCGGATTGTCGGAGGCGGAATCAGTGTTGGATTATATCAATAATTTTTCTTGGTCTTGGCTTGCATCGTCATGTATTTTTAAACAGATGAAAACCGGTAAGAACATGTCAAAAGCGGTAAAAAATTAGTGAATCGACAATTTTGGAAAACTGATGGGTTAAATGCTTGCTTTTTTTTCCTCAGACATTTTAAAAAATAAAATTGAAATATAAATAGAATTTGTTCAAAATTATTTGGAACCACTCTCTCTCCTTAAAATTAAATTTATTAGAGTTAGACTTTGTCTAAAAATTATTTGAATTTGTATTTTGCACAATTTTGTTGTGTGTGTGATGGCTATGTTTAAAATTTGTATTTAAAGCATGAACATGTGAAACTATAATATTTTGAAATTATGAAATTTGAAGGTGTCATTATTTTTTTAGATACTGAATCATCTGGTTCAATCACTTTAATAACTATATAGTTTTATTATAGAGATCGGTTTATTCTACCAAGTTAACATGTTTAGACGTGTGGTTCGACCAATGAACCAGTAAATCAGTATCCTCACCAGTTTGACAAATCCTGATGGTGAGGTCTATGCAAAGTTATCTCATATAGCACACATTGCTCTAGGTGGATCGACATAGATTTTATTAGTTTGTTCATTATTTATCGTCACAGACATTATTTTGGGTTTGTATTATATTATTGACATTTTAACTTAACATTACATTACTGCAGGATGAACATAAAATAGCATAACATGAACATTGCTTAACATTACTTAACAAGAAAATAATAGGCTAAATTACCTCCAGGGTCCTTTAAGTTTTTTAATTGTAACAAGTCAGTTCTTTATATTTTTTTGTTACATTTGGATCCTTTATGTTAATTAACGCATGCACCGTTGACTTATTTCTAATTTATTTTGTTCTATTAGTTTTATTTTAACTTCTAAAATTCATATTAAATCCATTTTTGGTCCAAAAATTATGAAAAAATTTCTAAAAATATTTCCTCTCATTTTATACTTCATGTAATTTTATGAGAATTTTATTTTCTGTTTTACTATTTTTCTTTAATTTCTTCTTTTGTGTGCATTTTAATTAATTTAAAAATACATTTATGCACTAAAAAATTCTGAAAATTTTATTATATTATCCAATGATGCTCTTTGACCCATGTTACGTGACATATCAGTACCATTAATGTTACTTCAGCTTTTTTGGAAAGGATTTTGAGAAAAAGGTTAACAGTGTAGGCGTTAGTTAACATAAAGGACCAACAAGTAGCGAAAAAGGACTAACTTGTTACAATTAAATCATAAACGACTAACTTGTTACTATTAAAAAACTTAAAGGACCCATGAGGTAATTTAGCCAAAATAATATGAACAAAACTTAAACATTATTATATGATTCATAAAGTTTCAACATCTTTTTAGTATCATCGACCGATCCCGCTACTGTCACATCCACCTTGTTGGATCCTTTGTTTTGTATCAATGATATGTGTTCCACATAACTCTTAAATCTTCATAGGTCTTTAACTCAAATTTGTTGAACTTCATCTTTCCTTCGTTATTAATTGATGGTGAATGATAGTCAATCTTATTCACTCTTCAATTGTGTGGGTAGCGCAAGAGATTATCCGATGTAAATTTTAAAACATCAAGAAGGGTGTCCTCTATGAACCTAAAATCAATAGGAAGACTCATATCGTTGAAGTACACAAATATGAGATACCAATTTTAAGACATTGTAAGGTGTTTTTGTTAAGAACATATTAGACATATTATATAATTTTAAATCATTATGGATCACACAAAATTGTCGGTGCAATCACAACTGTTCAAAAATAACACTACTAAAAATATCCAGGATATCATATTTTTTTAAAATCCAATAAAGTTTTTGATACGCATAACGCATCAAATATTTCAAATAATTCGGTAAAATTCAATACCAATTTTTTTTAATAAACTACGAAATTTGTTGTGACAGAGAAATATTTTTACAACATATTTTTAATGAAAAAAAAATGAGAGAATTATTTTTAGTATTATAAAATATGTAGAGGTGTTAGTTCCACTTTAGGGGGTATTGTGATAGATTTCTTCTATGTGTTGGTTTCTTTTTTTGTAACAACCAACTGTTTGTTGTTTGGATGTATACAACGGCCCTAAACTATTGGGCCATAATAGGGTTGCACCATTTGTTAAATATATTATTTACTGTATTTTCTATGTTTTCATTTCAACATATTTAGCACATAAATATTAATTTTTAAATTCTTTTACTTATATACAAATTTTTTTATTAAAATGTGTCACTAAAAAGACATTACCTTTGATTACTTAGAAAGGGAAATAAATCTTCACAATTCTTTTTTCTTCAAATTTATGTCTAAAAGAACATGAAGAGAGAACAAGATTTTATTTTTATCATGTCATAGGTGTGATATATTATTAATCACCTTCACTATTAACTAATCTCCATAAAATTTGACTAATCACTTAATATGTAAATTTAAAAGGGTACAATATTTTTCTTTTTTTTTCCCCTTAACATCATTTTCAAAATAGTTTTTTTCTCTCAACATCCCTTTCAAAATTTCAGGAGGGTCCTAACCAAAAAAACAGCAACTAGGGTAACTGAAATGTGACTTTATCAAATAGATCCATCACTTGCGGCAAATTTAAACTGTCCTTTTTCTACTTCATTTAATTTTTTTTAGCACTATCTTATACACTGACACTTTTCTATTTTCACTTATGAGTATAATACACTACTCAATTATTGAAATAGTAAGAAAATAGAAACTGAAAAAAATAGGTTCATAAAATAGCCACAGCTCTTTGCTTGGAATATTATTTTCCAGTGCTAAGTTCTTTACGTGTCAGCATTGCATTTATATTTTGTGTGCCCATCAGTAATGAAGGCCTATGCTATGGTCAATAAAATTTACCTCCTCTAGAATGAAAAGTTATTTAGAGTGAAAAGTAACATAATTCAATTACTAAAGTTTTCACCAATAAGTGAGATATTTTATTTGTCATTTAAAGTGAATTGTTTTTATTTGAGACATAAAATTAATTTGATTGAAAGTTGAAACACTTTTTGTCCCTCAATAATAAATTGGTCAGTTAAGTTTTAAAAATATCACTTCATATTTGGTTTGTTAACCTTTTCTTATAAAACCTAAGATATGGAGAACATGAAACATTTTATTCTCTAAATTTTAGGGTAGAATAAGGTTTTTTATTATGCATCTTAACTGCTAAAATAACATCAAATGTCACACTGTCTTTCACCAACTTTGTTTATGTGTTAGATGAAAATGACAGATGTGATTTACTAAAATTAAATGATCAAAAGTGGTATTATTTAGTTAAACAATAAAAACTTAGTTTTGACATGGATGGGATGGATATGATGTTGATTGAAATTGATTTTGGCTTTTAAATTTGATTATAACTTTAAGACAGGATTTATAATTTTTACCTCAAATTGTATTTTATTAGTTATAAAATTAATTATTCAACTTATTTTTATGTGAATATATTTAAATATAAATTACCTTATATTTAACTCATTTTAATTAAGAATTTTTTGCATTTTCATTGTTTCAAAAAAATAAAATAAAATTGTTCATTATTAAAATATAATATTTTTTATAAACAAATAGACTAATACAAATTTTAGAAACTTAAAAATAAAAAATATTATCACAAATTAAACAAATCTAAATTTGCCAAGAAAAAAAATTTACATATCTACTTCTTACTGATATGTGTCTGATCACCGAACCATTCTCGTGGAAAAAAATTGAAAAATTCTTACTCTTATAAGTTGGGTGTTGATTTTGTAACTTTACTAAGAAAAGTGTACATTAACCCTCAGTCTATCTCTTTTTAATAACACAATCTCTTTCTCTTATATGGTTTCTCTCCAAATTTGTTACTTCTGTTTCAGTTCTCTCTCATAAAATAAACTTAAAATTAGGAAAAGTGAGAAATTTGGAAGTTAGAGAATTGTTTCCTTATAAGTTATAACTATCCCATATTAACTCTTATAAGTTAAAACTATGCCATATTGACTCTTATAATACCTAATTGACTATGAACACTTTTTATGAGACTATTTATATATGAATTTTATTTAAGATTAAATAAGTTAGTTGTTTCTCTTAAAAAAAAGTCTTTTAGACAGTATTTTTAATGTTTTTCACCTATGTTTTTGTTCTCTCATTCTCTCGTGTTAACGTTAATTAAAAGAAGTTAATGTGTCACGTCACGTGAAAATATTTTAGTGGTTGGAAGTATTACAATACTGATGCCGTAAAGGTGTTGACATTGTATGTCATATCGTTAAGATCAACATTATATTTGAATAAGAAATAGTTAATATGTAGCAAATGCAATATCTAAAGATCTAAACATGCAATTCTTCAATTTTTTCATCCTTTCATGATTTCTTGCATGAACGTTTATCACTTTTTAAACATCTTTTACACAAAATTTGAATTTTTTACGTGAGATGAATTAAATATGAATTTTTAAATAATGATTTTCCATGAAATAGAAACAAAACATACATTGACCTATGATTGAATGTTTAGCTAATATTTTGCAGGGACTTCCCTTGTAATATTTAAAAAGGATCTGCAAAATTTCGTGACATTTTGAACAAATTTCCATTTATTTTGATTTTTTCACCAAAACAAATATAAATATATTTTTCACGAGGAAACAAATCAAAATAAATTAAGGTATCTCTGCAATGTTACGAAATTTTGCAATTCCTCTACTTTTGTTGTCATAAAAATCTCTACAAAAAAGTTAGGTAAAAACATGATGTGAGTGCCTATGTTTATGTAGTTTCTGCCTCTTGAACGATTGATACTCCAAAAATCATAATAGATTGAGGCGTCTCTGAAATGCTGCGGAACTTTTTAATTACTTTATATTTGTTTTTTTAGAAATCTCTATAAAAAATAGATAAAAATGTGATGTGTAGGTCTATGTTTATGTTGTTTTTGCATCTTGAAAACAATGTGTTTATGTTTTTACTTTAAAAATTAAAATAAATTGAGACTGCTTTGAAATTTCACGAAACTTTACCAATCCTTTTATGCGTTATGATGGGTCCTTGCAAAATATTAACTAAAATTCAATCATAGACTAAGGTTTTTTTTTATCCATAAACAATTGACGCTTACAAATTTATATTTAATTTATCTTTAAAAAAAACTCTAATTTTTATAAAATAAAAAATATGCTTATAAAGTAATAAACTTACATGTAAAAAATTAAGAAAGAATGAAAAAAATTAAAGAATTGTTTGTTTGAATTAGATATTGAATTTTAACAAAAGAGATAAAATAATATGAATGAAAACCATTAAAAATACGATAATTTGAAGAAAAGAATTAAGACTAAATATGAATGCTATATATAACCCTTTTAAAAAAAAAAATTGTTGAATTCTACACTTCACATAATCAAATCTAAGATTAAGTATATGAATATATTATATTAAGAATTAGTTAGCACATTGTGCATATATCCTCATCAATTAATGAATTACCTACAAATATAAAAGAAATGGAATCTTTTGTCTTTACCACTATTCATTTTTCTTTTAGTATGAGTTAAATTGTGTACATCTATGGGATTACCTAAGGAAAATATTAACCAAGGTTTGGCTTAAATGTATCATATTGATACGTTAGGGTTAAGCCTAGCTAAGAGAAAAATAAAATATTCATCTTATTGTTTTAAATGTGTTTGTTTTTGTGTTTACCAGCATAAAAATTGCAAGTTTTTATGATACTATTTTTCAGCTTAAAAACCTCTTAAAATTTAACTTTAAGAAAGATAACGTTGTTTTAAACAGACAATAAGAGGTTCAAAATTATATAACATATATAAAAAAACTAGTGATAAAATTAAGATCTCAATTAACTATTTAGTTAACAATACTTTTCGTAAAAAGAAATATAAGTTTAATTTTTGGACTACTCAATCATTGTGTGTAGAAAATTTCCAAAAAAAAAAAATTATAGAAAAGATTCTTATAAAGTCAGCACATAATATACTCAAAAGGTCACAAAGAAAAATACGAACAGATTCAGAAAAGCAAAAATAAGCGGTAAGAACTTCAACGATCACCAGCTCCATCAAAGAGAAATAGACTAGGGCGCAAAAACATGAACCATCGTCGATAAATCAGAATCCTCCAAAAATAACTTACGACAACAATACTAAGAGAATCCAATCGAAACTCTCAAAGCGTTATTGGCTCCAGCAGAGGATAGGGCTCATACATCAATTAAGAAAAGATTCCAAGTAAGTCGGTGATCTATCAAGAAACCATTTTCACCCAAGGGAAATGGTCATATCTTACAAGTACTCCTCGTTTATCGTCCTACCTGTAAAAATGTTATCATTTTGGTATATATCAAAATAGTCCAAAGAATTAAATGCTAAACCGTGATAAGCCCACCTCTGATTAAAGCCAAACTCCCTATGAAAGAAAAAAATCTTAAAAAGCGAGATAGGATCTTTGGGTAGGACAACTACCCTTTCAAATCAACGAAAGATCAACACATTTTAGGGAGCCTAACTACACAACATATCATTCAGATTCTTGCTCCAAACAATTAAGGAAGTTAAAAGTAGCATAAGTCGCCTAAAAAATGGCAACATAGACATATGCAATAATGTGTACACCATTGATCCCAACAAATAACACCAATTTTCTCTCTAATGAAATGGTAATTACTCGAATAATGAGAAGATGATCATCTATCAAATACTGTTCATAGTCAAAGAGAGATTTCCTCTGTGAATACAAGATTACACTCAAAGATGTTTTTGATTCATGGCAAACTCAAATAAGCATTCAAACAACAAGACTGAAGCAGAAAACTTAAAGAAAAGCAAGCATTGATCACTCATAAGTCAACCCATTATGTGTATATGTTTATAGGTTGCCTCAACACAAGCAAAACAAGAAGAATGCAGAAAAACAGCAGTTAGGTCGACCTACCATCAACCCAGGTCGACCTAAAATGGAGAAAAACTCATATGTCCCTGCTAGGTCGACTCACACATCATTTAGGTCGACCTAAATTGATGAATTCTACATACCAGCCTGTTAGGTCGACCTACACATCAACTAGGTCGACCTAATCTGTGAAAATGTCCCCAGAATGCATCAGAAGAGGATTCTGGTCGACCTACTCCTTCAACAGGTCGACCTAACTGGGAGCAAAATTCTGCAAGCTCTGTTAGGTCGACCTAAGCACTACAAGTGGTCGACCTAACTGATCAAGAAAGTTCAAAAATCAGTTTTTCTTGCTTCTAACTGTTATGCAATCATATATATTGTACAAGGGTAATTATTCAAGCAACACCAACGACTGAAAGATACACAAACGCTTCTCATCTTCGTTCTTCATCATCTCCAACACAATTACACATAATCATTCTTGCGTTGCGGGTTAGTGATGAGTTCGATAACGTCCATGGAACGGAATTGAAGATTCCTAGTGGGTGAAGGTTTGTGGGGTTTGTTGGTGAATAAAATCTGCGGGTTTTGTCCTCCACGACGGGTGGTTCTTGGGGGTTTTTATCAAGAGGCGTTCATTGAGGATTCGGCTGAGTGTAACGATTGAGGAACGGGGAGTTCAAGGAATCAAGACACTGCAGAAGGGAATCAAAGTGAAGCTCTTGGATAACCTTGATCTGGCTCAAGATTAAGGGGGAAGAAGATTCAAAGGATCGACATAATTGGTTTATCGTTTATCGCTTTGTTATCTTCTTTGTATATACTACTTTCAACATTAATGAAAGATTACCCAATTTCAATTTGGAATTGGGGGCAGACGTAGTCGTAGCGAGGACGATCGACGAACTGCCTAAACAAATATCGTGTTCTTGTCGCTTTTACTTTCTCTTTTACTTTCTGTTCATAATTGGTTATAAGTGCAAAATTGATCAACGATTCAAGTGTTAAAATTGTGAATTAAAGTTCTGCACAAACATCACAATTCACCACAACTTGAATCACTATCAATTTGAACCTATCACCAAGTGTTTGTGTTTTTGCTTAATCCAATCTTACTGCATTGCAAATCAAAGTTGTCAATCTAGAAGTTAATTGGATTTCAGTTGTTAAACGTATTGGTTAGCTATCATATTACTTCACCATCAATTCCACTTACTCTTTGGTTTTGAAACACATACGACCTTTGCAATAGCAGTCCAGAATAGACGCAAGTCGATTCAGAACCGCTTTCGCTCGAGTCAGTAGAAAAATCCTTAAAAACTTAGTGAGATCTATTCACCCCCCCTCTAGATCTTTAGGCCAGCGTCTAACATCCTCCACAAAAAGTCATAGACCATACATTCATCTACCAAAATATCAATCTCATCTAGCTTTGTCATAGACCATGTTTTCATCTACCAAAATACCAATCTCATCCACCTTTCTTTTTTATGGTTAGAAATAGAATAAAGCATGTTAAATATAACTCTAAAAGAAGTATTACCTAACCACGAGTCATCCCTGAAAGAGGTCTGCATTATTATACCACCTTAAGCCTCGGACTATCTACAAATCAATTAGAGATATCGTATGCTTTAATTTCTAGAAGAAACACCTCAATCTCCACCAACTAGACATCCACCGAAGACTAGTCACCCTACCCCCCTAAGAAAGACAAGATGTCATTATCACATATATAGCAAATAAAATGACCCTTCAAAGGCTAGAGGCTTCGAAGATCAACCTCCACCGCCATTTACCTAATAACATATGGTTAACTAGGCGAAAGTCGCGAATGCCAGTACCACCTTTCTGCTTTGGTTTGTAGACATATGAAAGAGAATGATTATTCAGTTGTCGAGTCTCGACTTAAAGATTAGTCTCCTAGTGAATCGAAAAAATTCAAACCTTACAAATACCTAAGGACATCTATTAAGATTAAATAACCTAATTACATTGAATGGCATTATTGTTACGATTAGATAACTGATATATCACACTAATGTTTTAAACAAATCTAAATTTTACAAAAATTCATTATTGTATTAAAATTTTATATCATATCAATAACTCTAGCAAAATTTTCCTAAAACTTAAAATATTTTTATACGTTTAATAAAAATCTATAAAATATTAATTCTGATTGATCTCAATAAAATATAAAATTATATAAAATTTCAATTTAATATTCAGTTTATATGAATTTTATATTTATTATAACATTACCTAATTATTAATTAGTATAATTTGATTATCTCTCCTATATACTCCATATATATGAGCATTTTCTTTTTTTCTTGCTTGAAACATAGACTTGTCTGTTATTAATGGGTGTCAATATCATGAGAGTCACTTTATATGAAAATGTCATTAAATATACTTGACCTAATTACAGGCTGTCCTAGAACCCTAATTAAATGGTAGTTATATTCCGGTTGAGGCAATAGAACAAGTCAACTAACCTCCCAACATAAATTTTTTCATTGGATGTTGGTTGTGGAAAAAAAAAAGAGCCTTTACAGCCCATGTGAGTTTATACATGGAGGGGCCCTTTTCATTTACATTAACATCACTATACCTTTGATGGTGGGATATGCTTTTGCATTTTTGATATTTTTCCTTTCATCCAAGGGTTACAAATGCAAGTGGAAGTTGTTTGCTTTTAGGTTTTTTTTCACTTTTTTCCTATTCCCTAACTCAAAGGTTATTGGAGAATTAATTTAAAGGCGATACCCGCCAAGGTATATGGAACTTTCATCACACTTACCTTGGTTTCCATAGTTGAGAAAGTGACTAGAGGTCCAAAGTTGTTCTCTAGGTTTTGGAAATTTTAGAAGGTGAAGTCTTTTTCTTTTTTGCTTTACTAGGTGTGCATATTAAATGGTGTCGTATGGAATGTTTTCGATAAGCTAGGGTAACATTTTCCTGCATCTTAATTTAAACGCTTCATGAAGAGCGAGTAGAAAAACACACAATGAAGGAACATGGATGAATGAACATGCGATTGGTTGCTTGTAAAGATTTATTGCTCCTATTCAAACATGTGTTGTGGGAATCAAACTTTGGTCAGTTCACCTATAAGTTCAATGGGGATTATCAACTAAACCATTTTTATTTTGAGTGCGAGTGATCAAGTTCACATGATCTTGAAATTAAGATGGAACCAAATGCCCCTTGTAATCTCCTTAATTTGATTGGTTAGAGGTTCTTATTCACCAAAATAGGCTTCAAAATGTTAAGGGAGGGAATTAGTAGAGTATGATTTTAGTTAGTTGAATTATAAAGTTTTACTTTTATCTTGCCTAACTTCACTTTTACTTTTATGAGTTGATTGGTCGAAGTTTCCACTCTAAGGTAGAGGCAGAAACAAAGAGACATATCAAATAAAAAGCAAAAGGCAAAAGCTATGTCAAAAACACATAAAATTATACACTATGTCAAGAACATAAACACTGTGACTAATGGTAAATTAGTGCATACTATACTATATTTAACCCTATTGTATGGACACTTGAACAAAGACATCTAAATTAGTGCATACTACTACATATGCATATTGTATCGACGCCTTTGAACAAAGATCAGACACCTTTTAACAAAGACAAAAACGAAACTGACACATGTAATTTCATTCATTTTCAAATTCATACCGGTGTCTAAGTTGGTGCTAAGTTTGTATTCCGAAGAAATAAAGGGGCTTAAAGAGGAGAATTTTGAACCTAACGTTGATTTCAGATTTCACAAGCTCAACAGTATTTATGATCATAATTCAAAGGATTAAAGTAAACAAAATTTGAATTCAAATCAAGACAAACGGTGCACATGGAGTGCAATCTAAAACGAATTATAATATTAACCAAGTGCAAGAAAAAGGCTCCATTAACAATTAAAGCGTATGAGCAAAGGTTCTAGGGATGGACATTAAGGTCCCACCACCATTGAAACTAAGCTGTTGAAACTAGACAGTGGTGGAGACCTCGAACGAAGATTGAGGACAATTTCAAACTACAAGTACCATGATTGAAGGACTAGCTCCACCTTAATTATTGCTTTGAAAATTAAACATATAAACATCATAGGAGTACTTATTTCTTTGTTAACCCTTCCACACGTAGGTAAGACCGTAATTACATGTGTCAGTGTCGTCTTCCACACGAAGGTAAGAAGGTAAGAACGTAATAACATGTGTTGGTGTCAAATGTATTATGCATCAATGCCCATTTCGGATATATTCAGTTCAAAGACAGATTAGAGATGGAAAAACTCATAAGATATGGAAGGTGAATGCAGATAAACATAAAAGTGGCAAGGGGAAACAAAAACAAGCATACAGAAGATGCTGATAGCAGAGACACTGATAAAAGGAATAACCTCAATTCAGAAAATCAATACAAGTAAAATGTTCATAAAATTATACTATAAATTGCAATGCAAGAGAAACAAAAATAAAAAAATAAGTAAAAAAAAAGTATGATATAAGAGACAATAACAATAAACTCCACAAACAAGAATAGCAGCAGTAGCAGAAAGTGCCACACACTGATCTTTGCAGGCCCTGAATTATGGTGTCATGGTCTCCAAATTCATTCATTCCCATAGATACATGTTTTTCCTCTGAAACCTAATCTTCTTTCTCAGCCATTTTTATTACACAACTTGAATATTCATAACAATTCAAATCAATATGGGACAGAGACATTTTCCTCGTACCTATATTACTCAATCCACCATAACCTCGTGTTCACCATTTTTCTTCCCTTTTATATCTATTGACCCACAAACAAGGACTAACTTATGTTGCTTCCTGACACAAAACCCTTCTAGGTTTTCTCTTGGTTTATTGTAATTTGATTTGATTTTCCCCTAAGATGCGATGAGCATCGCATTCATGCATGCATATGACTGAATTTGATAAAAATGTGAACTTTGAAGTTTGTTATAAAGGTTGGTGGTGGAGAGGGTAAAGGAGTAAGAGGAGAAGTTCTCAAAAGAATTAATAAAAGGGTGGTGGTGGCGGTGATGCATACGAGACTCCAAAGACTGGTGGTAATGGCCCTTCATATACAGGTGTTGGTGGTGGTGGTGAATTGTATTGAATTGGTGGTGGAGGTGAAGAATAGACTGGTGATGGCGGTGGTGGTGATTCGTAATGAACTGGTGGTGGAGGTGATGAATAGACTGGTGTTGGTGGTGGTGGAGAGGCATAAACTGGTGCTGGAGGAGGGGAGGAATAGACTGGTGGTGGTGATGGGGATGGTGGTGGGAGATAAGGTGTTTGATAGGGTGGTGGTGGTGGTGATTGTTCTTCACAAGGAGGAGGTGATGGAGGTGGTGGTGGGGGTTCTATACAAGGTGGTGGAGATGGTGGTGGTGGTGAATGGACTGGGGGTGGTGGTGAGTGAACTGGAGGAGGTGGTGGAGGTGATAAATATTGATAAACAGGTGGTGGAGGAGAGTGCGGTGGGGGAGGCGAATGAGGTGGTGGTGGAGGCGAATGAGGAGGTGGTGGAGGTGACTGAGATGGTGGTGGAGGCGGTGAGCTATAATAGTAAGGTACAGGCGGTGGTGGGGAGAATACAGGAGCTGGTGGAGGTGGTGGAGGTGGTGAATTGGGTGGTGGAGGTGGCGGAGACCTAACACAATAGGGTGGTGAAGGACTTGGTGGTGGTGGTGAGTTAACTGGAGGAGGTGGCGGTGGTGGTGGTGGTGGTGGTGGAGGTGGTAGATAAACTGGAGGAGGTGGTGACGGTGGTGGGGGTGAAGGTGAGGGTGGAGGTGGTGGTGGAGAATACACTGGTGGAGGTGGTGGTGGTGGAGAAGGTGGTGGTGGTGATGGTGGAGGCGGGGGTGGTGAATAAACTGGAGGAGGTGGTGGTGGAGGTGAAGGGGGAGGCGGTGAGGGAGGAGGAGGAGGTGGCGAATATACTGGTGGAGGTGGAGGTGGTGGTGAAAACACAGGCGGAGGTGGAGGTGGTGGTGATAATACTGGTGGAGGTGGTGAAAACACAGGCGAAGGTGGAGGGATAATAACCGGTGGTGGTGGTGGTGGAGAAAGCACCGGTGGAGGAGGAGATTGTGGAATAACAACAACAGGTGGAGAAGGTGGTGGTGAAGGCAAAGAAGGAACAAAAGCTTTACACCTAAAAGAGCTGCAATCAATAGGGTGAGACAAAAACGACTTACATTCCCTCGCCGACCGTTGATTCTTTCTCGCCGGCAAACAGTTCCGTTCATCATCAAAAGCCGGTAAACCCAAACACCGTGGCGGTTCGCCGGAAAAGAAATTATACGAGTAAGTAAAGTTCTCCAAATTCGGCAACTTACAAATACTCTCCGGAATCTGACCAGAAAGCATATTATGCGCCACGTTCAACTGTTCCAACCCCACCGCATTCCCAATCGCCGCCGGCAACGGCCCCAACAATTTGTTAAAACTAACATCAAACACCGTCAAATTCTTCAACAACCCTATCTCCGCCGGCAAACACGACTGCAAACCGTTGTTCATCGCAATAATCTCGTTCAAATTCGTCATGTTTCCAATCCCCGCCGGAAAACAACCGTGAAAACGGTTATTCGCCAGAACGATAACCGAAACCGGCGAATTACCGAAATTATCCGGCAAATCGAACACAAACCGATTATGATTGATGAAAATCGCGTCCAAATCTTTATCAAAAAGCGCCTTGGGAACCGTACCTTCAAACTCATTAAATCTCAGATCTAGAAACTTCAACAACGGTAACCGGAGAACAACCTCCGGGAACTTCCCGGCGAAGCGGTTATTACTGAGATCCAACTCGAACAAGATTTTCAGCTTCTCGAATTTATGAGGAACCGTTCCACAGAATCTGTTGGTATTCACATGGAAAAGAGCAAGATCGGTTAACAAACCAAGCTCCTCCGGCAAATATCCGGCGATATCACAGTGATTTAGATCGATTCCGGCGACCGTTTGGATCTGACGGTTATCCAATGCGGGTGCACAGAAAACATTACTGTACTTGCACACATTGGAACCCACCCAATCAACGGTGCAATTGTTTGGATCAGAAAGAATAGCTTGTTTCCAAGCTTGTAACGCCACGTAAGCGTTTTTGATGCGGTCGTTTTGAAAAACTAGAGATGGATCCACCGTAACATTTTCACCTCTATCACCGAACTCGTCTCTGTAGTAAAGAAGTTGTCGATGTTTGATGTACATCGTTTCGGCTTCCGTGAGGGACCCATCTGAGACATGATACGATGAAACAACAGAAGGGAGTAGTGTGGTTAAACCTAGGAAGAATGAAAAGAGGAGAACAAAAACACACGACGGATTCGAATAATGCTGTTTTCTCCTCATCTCACATGAGGCATCTAGAAAAGAAAACACTTAAGAGAATGTTAAATAGTTCTTCTTTTTTAGTAATGGATTTGAAGTGGTTCTTTGTGAGATCTGAGGGAAATGGATATGGAAAATGTGGTATGGTTAGAGAGATGAATGTTTGGTTGGGAGAGAGGTGGAGAGAGAAGATGAAGAAGAGTGAGGTTTTGTTTTGGGATTATAGGAAATTTGGAAGTGTGTGTGAAGGTGTATATGAGTGTGAGAAGAGAGAGAGTGTGTGAGAGTGGAGATGAAATAATTCATCTAGGAGACAGCTAAATCACAGCTCAAAGCCCACCAGATTCTCTTTTTTTTTCTTTCTTCTAGGCTCACCTTTTTTTTATATTCAATGTTGCTATTTTTGGTTTTTTATTTTTATTTTTATTTTTATTTTATTATTTAGCTCTTATTTTTATTTATTTTGTCAATTTTATGTGGTTGACAAAAAATGCAAGACTATAAAATTCTCTTCATCTCAGAATAACTTATCTAATTTATAGATTTTATAATATTAAATATATAAATGAAAGAGAATTTTTTGTTAAAGTCCTATTTAATATATAGTATAGTATTTAATTAAGAGTAATTCAAAAAATTCACCATTTTAAACTTACTTTTTATTCATAAATAAATTGTTTTAAGATAAATAAAATAATATATGATTATTTTTGTCAAACTATATATTTTTTATTTATATAAAATAAATAAATTTACAAGCTTGAGATGATAAGAGAAATACTCAAAAAAATATATAGATTGGATAATAGAATTTATATCATCTTAATTAGAAGCATTTGATTAAATGATCCGAAGTCAATTTTGATAAAAAGTGGTATTAGATATTTTGAGGAAGAAATATATCACCTTAATATGTAGCAGTATTAAATCACTTGAGGAAAAAGTTTGTTCTTACTGTCTTTTTTCGATTAAAGATTAATTTCTATAATTGTATGTAAAAGATATTTTTATAAAAAAATTAAAAAAAATGTAATTTGAATTAAATATTAGTATATCATTAAAATTAAAATGGCCGATCAAATTTTTTGACATAATTTAGTGATTACATTTCTGATTTATTAGATAATTAAAAAAACCTACACTTTTATTACTAAATAACAAGCTACTCCTACTACATTTCATTATTAGATAAAAAGAAGAAAAAAACTTAGTTGTAGCTCACTTTCCATTTCAATAAAGCACAACGCGGAGAGAGGAATAAGCGTGTGCAAGAGAATAAACAGTTGTCAAAAATATTAATTATAATTTTCATAAGAAAAAATAAACAAGTATTTCTTTCGGTTGAAAATTTGCTTAGAAAAAATATATCAAAATTCCATCTAATATAAACAAAATTATATGAAAAAGTATACTCGTTTTAGTTGAAAATGTGTTTAGAAAAAAGTTACCATAAGTCTTTCTATTATTATCAAAGAAAAAAAAATATGATAAAAATAATTGTTTTGAGTAATCATTGTTTCCATTAGTATATTTAAAAAGAAAAAATGATTATGATTATTATTATTATTATTATTATTATTATTATTATTTGTAGTTGGTGTAACTCACTAGTATATTTAATTGAAAAAAATAAAGAAAGCTGTTAGCATGATCCTCAGCTTTGATGGTAGCTGAAGTTTAATAAATTAATTGAATTATCAAATTGTTTTGTTTAATAATAACCTGAGAGGTGGTTGTTTGTGTCGGCGTCCGTTGCCATGTCATGGACCTCTTTTAATTAATAAATAAATGAAAAATAAATAAATAAAATAGAAAATACTTAATTAAATTAAACTATGTCATGGCATTTGGACTTTTTCAATTTTCTACAATCCCGTGATTGCGATAACTTATGGACGGCTTTTTGCCTGATGGATCAATTTATGGCTTTTTTTCAAATTAACAAACTCCACCGATTTCTTTCTTTTTTTTAATTATATAATACGGTAGTAATACTAATTAAATAAGTTGTCATATAAAAATGTTTTTATCATATAAAATAACACTCCATTTATTTCATAATAATTTTTATATTTTATAATAAATGTATTTTCAAACTAAAATAGTCACATTTAGTTTGTAATATAATATTTCATATTTTTTTTTAGTATAATTTACACGTACATGCATATAGTAATTAAACTTTTAATCAAATTAGAAGATATTCGCTCAAATTTATCAAATAAATTGAAATTATTTGATTGGTAAAATAAAAAAAATATTGACGAAAGGTCATTTTATGTTGTTTAAATATTGTTTTGGGTTGACCACGGGTCAAATGAAGTTAAAACTCAATCATAAGACGATTCGGTTCAAGAATGTGTGTATCATAATATTTATGACTTAGAATGTTCACCACCATTAGATATAATCTAACAGCCCTTACTTAAAGCAACAGACCACACGGGAATGACTCTACTTGTCCACACTATATAAACTTATCATGCGTTATTTTAATAATGTTCTCATTCACACACTCAAATTATTTTCTCAACAGACTACACGGGAACGACTCTACTTTTCCACACTATATAAACTTTATCATGCGTTATTTTAATAATGCTCTCATCCACACACTCAAATTATTTTCTCACTCGTTCAATAACTTGAGCGTTGAAGTGATAACTTGCAGCTTTGCAGGTCCACTTTGTTTTGCCATATTGCGAGCTCAAGTTCACTACATCTTCCCATATTTTTTGTTTAAGCACATAACAAACATGTTTTGTCATCCTTATTGGTTTAATTTTTTTTCTTCTTCAAGGGTTCTTCTAGCATTATTGTCCAATTTAACTATTTAAATATTTTCTTAGGAGTGAGAGTGAGGAAACTAGAAAAGTTTATTAGATCAAATGGGACAGTTTTGTCTTAAACGAGCAAATGAAGTCAAAGAGTTCGAAGGATAAAAGAGTTTGATTTGTCATTGTTAGAGAATGATGGTAGATGATACAAGTGGATAAAAAGGAGTTATGAATTTAAAATTTAGGAACAAAATATGAGATAAAGGACTGTAGAATTTTGAATGGGGAAGGAATGCATCAGAGTGGTGGAAGAATTTGTATTGTATTAGATAATGGATTGTTTTGAATTATAGCTTGAGGATAATGTCAGGAGAGTGGTTACAGACAGGGGAAACATCGTGATCTGGAAAGACAGATGGCTTCCAGAAGGTCTTCTTTCTGAAAGATTTAGTAGATTTGTTGTGTTATTGGTAGAGAATAATATATCAGTGGTTGAGATAAACATGTTGGGGTGAGGTCTTAAAGATGGTGGTTGGAGGTGTTGGTGACACTTGATCGTTTGGTTGGAATAGAAGATTAGGGAATGTTACTTTTTTATGATTAATATTATTTCTGGATGTTTATGTTTTAGATAAATGTCTTTGGCTTAGAGACACGTGGAAAATGGAAAACTCACTATCAATCATGCATATAATTTGATCAAGAGTCCTTCTCGTGCTGATAAGTGGTCTCACTTCCCTTGGGACAATACTCTGCTCCAGCACATTCAATGATTGTTTGGAGATTCATGCATAACAGAACTCCCACAGATGAAAACTACATTTTGCATGGATTATCTTTCCCGTCTAAATGCTCTCTTTGTAATAGCTCATCTGAAACTTCAGAACACTTGTTCTTTGGCTACAATTTTGATATGCATATTTGGAATTGGTTACGTTTTAAACTTCAGCCTCCTTTCTCAATCAACAACTTTACTGATTGCCAATTTTTTTTGGATGAGTCTTGGAATCCGCAAGCCTTAGCTGTTTTCAAAGCCTGCATTATTTTCTTGTTCTATCAAATCTGGCAAGCCAAAAACAAACTCAGGTTTGACAGCAAAGTTATCCATTGGAAGTCTTGCATTTCAAACATTACTGCTAGAGCTAAACTTGTTGGTAACTTAACTTCTAAGAAAGCTAATAATTCCTTGTTTAGCTTCTCTATGCTTAAAGGCTTGGACATTCGTATTAACCCTCGTAAGTAGTCTTCCACGATGGATGTCCTCTGAAGCCCGCCAACTCGTGGTTGGATTAATTGTAACATAGACGGTGTTGCTTCAGGAATGCCTATGCTAACTACTTATGGAGGGTTGTTGCGTGATGAAAATGTGAACCACTTGCTCAGCTTTAGTGCTTTTTTGGATGCTGAAACTTCTGTTTTTGTTGAATTCATGGCAACAATCATAATAATTGAAAAGGCCAAGCAGTTAAATTGGTCGATGTTATGGTTAGAAACAGATTATTTGTTGGTTGTGAAAGCTTTTTGGAATATTTGGATTCTCTGGCTAATATCGACTTAAAAAGTAAAAGCTTCATTTGATATAATTATGCTCATAGAGATATTATCTCGGATTACTTGTTAGACAAGAGTGATACCCCTAGACTTAAGCTTTGTTCTTAAGAGGTTTTGGCTTGGTCCCTCTCTTGTGTCTCTTGTAATTCTCTTTTTTATTTGATTATAAATATAATTTTTTTGTGTTTAAAAAAAAGTCTCGGTAGTGACACATTATCTCAGTGACATTGTGGGGTTGGTTGTTGGTAATCATGTTGGGCATATCGCATTGTCTTGGTTGTAAGTTCAAGAGTGCGCCTAAGAGGGGGAGTGAATTAGGTACTTTAAAATTTTATCGATGTTTGGAGATGATGGTATTATTTTTCTGGTTATGATGATGTTATGAATAATGTAAGGTGCAGAAAAATAAATGACACGGCGATATATACTGGTTCCCCTCACAGTCCGAGAGTACTCCAGTCCCCTTTCAACAAGAAAGAGATTTCACTAATGTAAGCACCTTACAATAGCCTATGCAATCCACAAGAACAATCCTCTTGTGATTGACTAACAAATAATCAAGAGAACAATCCTCTCCTTAATCAAATAACCCTTGCTTCTAACAATCCTAGAAAGCAAGTCAATAATAAGCAATCTTATTTTCAACAATCTTGAAAAATAAGATATAATTCTAAGTATAATTTGAGTAGAAATGTTGATGAACATATATCAATCACTAGGATTTATCTTCTCTTTCAAGCAAGACAATTTTCTCAATGGTATACAAGTGTTCAATGAATGATATGAAACTTATGATAATTTTCAATGAAAATTAAGTGTAGAAAGTTTCACTAAAAATGGATATGAAAACACTTGTAATTTTGAAAGATGAAATGAATTTAATTTGTTTTAATTGTAAATGAAAGAGGTGGTTTTTAATTTGAAATTTAATGTATTTATAAGAGCATAACACCTTTATGAACCATGGTGAAGTCATGAAAAAATATCATGAAAAAATGTCAATTTAAAATGAAAAGGTTTCATGAAGAGTGCATGAAAATGTGTTAAAAAGTTGCTGTTTTTTATTAAATTCGTACAGTACTTTTTAAGTCGGTTCCAACGGTTACCTGACTTAAAAAGTTGGCAGCAAATTTCAAAATTCAAATAAAATACTGTTTCAAAGCGGTGTAAATTATGGCGGTTATCAGTGCTATTACGGAGGCTGAAAACGCCATAATTTACCAAAATCTCAATAAATTAAGATCAATGCTAGTCTTCAAAAAATAATTCTTGAATTCCTTGATGCTAACTTTCATACATGATGAGTCTTGAACACTTGAATTGATACATTATTCTTGAAGCCTTTTTCCATACTTTTTTATATGATTATTTGACATTCATTTTGTCTTTATCAAAACACATTGGATTGAGAGTCTTGACTTCACATTGGTTAACCCGTCCATTAACATCCTTACCTTCGATAAGAAGATCCAACAACATATAAACATCCTCTAGTGTGATGGTACATTCACTGATGGCAAGATGAAATATGTGTGTCTCGGGTCTTTATCTTTCTACTAATGCAAGAATAATTTCAGAATAAACAAACTAGGATATTATGTTTAGAAGATTACTAAAACCGGCTAGTCGTATACACGGTTCTATCAACTCATCGTGTGGGACATATTCATGTCCATGACAACGAAATCTTTTTGGATCCTAACAAAAAAAATAAGGAAAATAAAAACATATAAGTATGTTACTTAAAAAAAATTAAAAGGAACGAAATACATAATATTCTTGCAAAATATGAACTTACAAACTCCACAATGTTGTTGATGGTTCCTCTATGATCATCCAGAGAGCCATTTTTTAAAATTTTGTGTGTTTATTGCTGATAAAAAAGATTGTGTGTATGTTGTTGTAGGGTTGAGTGCCACAAATTATTTACAAATATCTAGTTTTTTTTTATAAAAACCAAGTCAAATATTTTGGCAAAAGGTTCGAGATGAAAAAGATGTTCAAAATATGTTTCGTAGTCATGAACATTTTGGGTTCAACAATATTGAGTTGTAAATTTTACCACAACATCAATAGTAGTCTCAGTTTGTTCATCAGTCACAAGTTTTTTAGAAAAACTAACGAAGAAGACCAAGCCTAAGTCGATGTTGTTGACGAAGGAGAAGAAGAAGAAGAAGAAGAAGAAGAAGAAGAAGAAGAGATAATGCTTGATTATATGGTGAGCAATGATGCTAAAGACGAGCAAGAGCCATTACCTTTGAGATGATGATACTTGTAGGGTATCACCTTACTAGAGGTTTCAAGTTATTTAATGATGAAAGCATAAGGATTGTGATCATTCAGGACGTCGTACTGGATGAATTGAAGCAAGTGAAGCAGGCGTTAACCAGTTACAGCCAGTCGTTAACCGATTAGAAGAAACCGTTAATTGGATACAACTTCGAATTTTCAAATTCTGAAGAAATAGAAAGTGCATAAACGCATCGCGTCGAAGCCCAAAATGATGAAAATGTGAGAAGATCAACTAGGAAAAGAGGATTGCCTCAAAGACTCCAAGATTGTGAGATATTCTGCGAAAAATAAATCAATGATGATGGTGATTTCGTCCATTTTATGCTTATGACCGAATCAGAACCCGTCAAGACGGAGGAGGCCTTAAGTGATCCAAAATAGATTTGTGTTATGAAGGAGGAGCTGGAAAATTGACTGAGAAATATAGTACTTGGGAGTTAATTGATCTTTCAGAAGGAAAGAAGTCGATTGGTGTAAGATGTGAATGTAAGGTGAAGGCAAATCCCAAAGGTAAAATAATTAAGCATAAGGCTCGATTAGTTGTAAAGAGATTTTTGCAAAGAGGATATATATACTTTGATGAGGTATTTGCACCAGTTGCTAGAATTGAAACCATAAGCCTAGTTATTGGTATTATGACTATCAACATCTAATCTATCTATCAAATGAATGTGAAGTTCGTGTTCTTGAACGGTTCGATTGAAGAAGAAGTGTATGTAGAATGTCCCCCAGGTTTTGTTGACAAAAACCAAGATAGAAGATTCTACAAGTTGAGAAAAGCGTTCTACGAATTGAAACAAGCTCCAAGAGCTTGAAACAAAAGGATAGATGGTTTCTTTCTTGAGGTTGCCTTCAAGAAATGTGTATCTAAACATGGAGTTTATGTGAAGACAAATACAAATGAAGAAATTTTCATTATTTGTCTATACGTAGACGATTTGTTGATCACAGGAAGCAACTAAAAGAGTATTTCTAAGCTCAAGAGTGAGCTTATGAAAGAATTTGAGATGAGTGACTTTGGTATCATTACATACTTCCTTGGCGTAGAGCTCCATAAGTTCAAAAGAGGACTACTTATGCATCAAAAGAGATATGCTATTGAGATATTAAAGAAGTGTGATATGAAGCATTCTAATTATGCCATTACACTAGCTGAACTAAGGCTACAGTTGTCCAATAATAACGAGGAGCAGAACATATACCCAACTCAATATTGAAGGTTGATTGGATTATTCCGTTACTGATGTAATACATGACCATATTTGGTGTTTAGTATCGGTATTGCAAGTAGATTCATGTAGATACCGAAGGTGTCTCACTTGGTCGCAGCCAAAAGAATCCTAAGATACGCCAAATGTTTTATTGGATGCGGAATTCTCTTTCCTGCAACAGGAAGAAAATACAATTTGCTTGGTTTTACCGATTCTGATTGGTGCGAAGATAAAAATGATCGAAAGTCTACCGTTAGATACATCTTTATGTTCGGTGGAACACCAATCTCATGGTGTTAGAAGAAGGAACCTGTAGTGACACTCTCGTCTTGTGACGCCGAGTATATTTCTGTTTTGTTATGTGTGTGTCAAGTTGTGTGGCTAATGAATCTATTGAAGGAGCTGGGAAGCAGTGAGGGTGAGGATGTTATGCTCTTGGTTGACAACCTTTTCGCTATTAATCTTGCTAAGAATCCAATTCCACATGGGAGGAGCAATCAAATTAAGATGAGGTTTCACTACTTGAAGGCGCTTGTTAGTGAAAACAAGTTAAGATTGGGATATTGTAGAAGTGAAGATCAAGTTGTTGATTTATTGACTAGAGGAGTCACAAATGATGTGTTCTAGATGTTGAAGAGGAGCATGAGTGTGAAGGACTTAGAGCACTTGAGTTAATGTGGTGTGTTAAGAAAAAATATATAATTCAAGTGTTATAGCTGATTAACAATGAGGTGTAACCAGTTACAACTGGAAAAAAAATACTTCTGAAAAAAGAAAAAGGCAGTTTTTAGTTGGTCAATTGTATGATTATATGTTACTACAAATATGACATATTAAATTTATTGATATATTGCACGACTTAAATACAAATAATATATTTTGCGTCCACTATGTTTGATATTTAAAAAATATGTGAGATGTTGCTATGATAGTCTTTAAATATATTTAAAATATTACTAAAATAATTTTAAATGTGTATTTTATTACCTTTGATCTTTAAATGTGTTCTAATTAATTTTTAAATATATTTTTTTGTCAAATTAATCTATACAATTAATAGTAAAAGAAATATTTGATGATGTGCTTTCAATTTTGATAAAGTTAAATACTAGAATAGTAATACATTATATTTTCCGCTCCAGCACTTAATTGCATTTGATGTCCCTATACATTATAGTTACCAACTTATAATAATAATAATAATAATAATAATAATAATAATAATAATAATAATAATAATAATAATAATATATTATATATTTAGATACTAAAATTACTAAGGGTTTAAAAAAATTAATAATAATAATAAAAATAATAGTAATAATAATAATAATAATATTAATAATAATAATAATAATAATAATTATAATAATAATAATAATAATAATAATAAATCTTACAAAATGTAAATAGAAATATTCGTCACAATCTTATGCTCTTAATGAATTGTTTGGTAGCTAAAATTAACAAATGAAGACAAACAAGAATTGCTGATACAATGGATCTTTCATTTTCTTCCAATCACTACATGTTCAAAGTTGCTTGTTAGTTGTTAACACACAAAAACGCGTTTGTGCATTGGTGGTTTAGTTAATACAATTGCCAAATATATCCATTGTGTCCACTTGTATTAATTTATTATAGCCATTCTTGTTAATAATATCTCCAAATTAATGACATTTCATTTTCAATGGCTACCCCTTAATTGGACTATTCTTTTCATATTATCTTTGTCTTCATGTATCTCGTTGGCCATAAAAGACCAGTACCAAAATTCTAACTAAAATAATTTATTAGAATAAAATTTATTAGTCAAGTCTTTAACATTTTTCCACCAGTGTTTTGATCATAAATTGATCCACTTAGTACTCTTTCCGTCTCGAAGTAATCGGCTTATTTATAAAAACAATTGATTCAAAAATAAACGATTACCTTCAATTTTGAATACAATTTTAA
This sequence comes from Vicia villosa, assembly GCF_029867415.1. NCBI lineage: Eukaryota > Viridiplantae > Streptophyta > Magnoliopsida > Fabales > Fabaceae > Vicia > Vicia villosa. The sequence goes on from NC_081183.1 coordinate 3,059,119, forward strand.
TTATTTTTCATATTTTTTAATTAATATTATTTGAATCACTTTTGATTCAATACATTTACTTTCTATTTATGATTATTTCAGATCGGCCATATGGTCAGTAATACCAACCCAATGGCAAAGGTCTAATATAAAGTATCTCTATAGTAGAACGATGGACATATGAATCTTCATCAAAAGACCACATAACATATCTGAGTTATTTGCTCATCATTAGTCATTGGATCCAATCCAACAATTTCTCGCATTCCGCGTTGTGCCAATTGAGAGCAGTTTTAATCATTCATCATATATAAACTCGTATATGCATTATAATATGTACTTTTCAATAGCTATAACAAAGTCTGACCTCTTCGGTCTCATTGAGTTAAGCGTTGGAGTGGTAACCTTACAGGCACACATACGTTATATCGTACTAGAGATCAACATTGCCACATTAAGTACTTGGCATCCTAAATAGTGGCACTACATGTGGAAATCGTCTTTTGATTCTCATGTTTTTCCACTATGAATTCATCAGATCCTTTTTAGTCTATCCATCGATATAATATTCGTCAACTATCTCAATTGATAATGGTAGCTTCCATATCAGCTCGAATAATTGCTTATTAAAATGTCAGTTAGCGCCCGAAGTCGCTCTGTTTCTCCTTGCTCTCACGCAAAAATTTATACCTCCTCCTACAAGGGAGCTGATATGATCCTAGTAACTTCTCTGATCTGTTCATCTCCTTAAGCTCCAGTTCCTTCGCCTATCAGCGAGGCGCTTTTCAAATCTTGTCATCCTTCCAACCATTTCACTAGTTTCTTCAAGGCTAAACTTCTAAGCAACCTTAACTGCAAACGCAAACTCATGGACCATAAATGTTCCTGAGCCTTCAACAACATCAGACCGTACATAGAATGTACAGAGCCAATGAACTCATTACTAGCATTTACAATTTGGTGTAGCAGCATAATGTGCACCTTATGGCTAAAAATTTCTTATGAGTAAAAGAAAATCAACAATTAGATACATCGTGAGGCCACACGGGATACGATACAAATCACTATGAAAAAAGAGATCCCTTCGATGGGACAAATCCGAAGGTAAAGAAAAACACAAGAAAAATGGGTTTAAATTGGGTTTTCAAAACTTTGTCCCTTTAGAACAATATTCGTTTGAGATAAACATTAGCGAATGCAACAAAGATAAAGATGACACATTCAGTTATTCAGGTTCCCCTTAGAAAAGGTTGGTCATGTACACGGGCCAAGGTGATTTTTCCTTAGAAAAGGATTTAATCCACTAATTATAGAAATGATTACAACTGCACAGGCCAACTGTAGATGACTAAGAACCAAACATTGATCAATTCTGTTAGTGATCTCTTAAGAATTCTGATCCAACATGTCCCCTAAGAGATTTAACGATCAATGACTCCTTTAAGAATTTTGACCCAACTGGTCCCCTAAAAAAGATTTCCCACAATGACAAACTGTCACCGTCTTCTTGAGTATACAAACTATGACTAGTCACTTCAGGAACAATCAATAGAAATTGATTAACAGTTGTGTTTACAAGATTGCTTCTAAAAAGAAGATTACATAAAAGTTTAAGTACAAATACAACACAAAAGTGTTGAGCAAGATATGAGCAACAACTCATTGCTTTTACAAGATTATACAAAGATCTATATGATAGTTATTGAGTTGCATCTTGTAGTAATCTTCTTTCTATTCTTTCTTTGATTTAAATGTACGAGCTTTGGCTTCTTCGCATTGAGTAGTAGCATTGCAACTTTAACATTCGCTACACCATTATATATGTGTTTGATCACCTCTGAACTAAGGGAAACTTGTACCTCGGACAACTATAAAAAATGAATAATTAAATAGGTAAGATTAGCATGACCACTTTAAGGAGGAGTATCCTCAGAAGCTGACGCAAATGCGTCATCAAACAAAGAAGGTGTATTTCTGAACATTCTTCTCATCTAGAGCATTGCTTTGAAGCAACTCATCTTATCTTCAAGAACAAATTGATAAAATCCCTCTATATAAAATGAATAAAAAAGCATGGAAAGGTTTCATTCTTACCAAAGATGTTATGTCACTCCTCTCTTGTAGCTACTTCTATCAATAGACAAGTCTTAATATTATCATTTCTCGAAAACGACACCAATGGGACCGACAACATCACCAAAGCCAATGGCTTCCTATAAATTTGTAAGCTTATTCTTTAAATACTTCTCCTCTTGAGATATATCATCGGACGAATAAACGTACATCATCGGTCATACCAGGAAATGGTTTTAATGTCTGACCTTAGAGAATTTGTGAATACACCTTAGGGAAACGCTGGTTTGGATCTCATAAATACTCTTATGAGAAATACTAGTGAGAGGCGTGACCAAGTAGTATCTACCCTTAAAATTTTCCAAGCTATCAACATATACCTAAAACATCTTTCTACCATGCCTAAGGGAGATCAAACCTTAGCCCCGTTCTGAATCGACCAAGGTACGTTGAATATTGAAAAGATAAAATTAAAGTGTTAAAGTCGACACTCATTTCTTGTATTCAGACCAACATTTAAAGAATTTGATGTAAGCCCGTCTCACGAGATGGAGCTGTGAAAGGGAAATTTTCATATGGTTGAATACCCCTACCTCAAAGTCATATGGTTGAAACCCCTCATATTTACCGCACAACCTCTTATCATCCTTAGGAGGCAGTACCTCTCATCCAGAGAAAGGATATACCTTGGTGAAAGTGTTATCCTAACTTCATTTGTCAACAAAGATAAAAATCGAGTCCAACGTCTCTTGGTCCACCCATGATGGTCGATCTTCACCTTTAGACACCTTACCAAAAACACATCGATGTACTCAAATATAAGTTTAAGCCTTTCAATATCGCTTGATGTAACCCACATGCTCTGAGTTAGTTAATGGGAAAGCTGGAAAAACAAAACTCCTAAAATTTTCTTTAAGATCAATGCCACTAGAATTACCCTTCTCTTTTCAAAAACTAAGTTGAGTATAACAGTTTTCTTAACCACCAATTGTGATCTCCACTCTAATCATCTTCACATTTGTTCATCAAAGCATTATGGCTTTGACAATTACTAGTAAATACATATATATTTTATAAAATATTTTATCAATACAATATTTTATAAAATTATCAATACAATAGTTTATAAAATATTTTAAAATAAACAAACATGAAAATATAAAATATGGATACAATAATAGATTTTTGGACCAAATATCGTAATAGTTCATGAATTAATTATCTATACCCACTTCTTCTTCCTCTTTTTTGTAGCTAGCAACCGTGTGGGTGGGTGGAATGGGCTACTATTGCAACGTAAGTACCAAACATTTATGACAGTGGCGGTTAGTTAGATCACGACCTTGTGAGTTTGTGACCTCTTGTGTCTACTTTTGCACGTGAATAAAATTAAATCAATAAAAACGAAAAAAATCTTTTATTTATTTAATGGAAAACGAAAAAAATTATTTCACATTGAAGGTCTTGAGCATTTGATATACTCATAAATGTAGTAGAGCTAGAATCTATTGGTTTTATTTAATCTTGTTGGGTTGAAAATTTGTTTTGGTAAGTGTAACACAAAGATGGAGAAGAAAAGGACAAGTTAGTGGGGGCATGCTAGGCTCCATATTTATATCAAAATTAATTGTTATCCCATTGCTTCCTAGCATACAATGGTAGAATGTGGACTACTAGTTATGCCCTTTGTATCATTAATAGAAAAGTGAATAAAAATATTTAATCATAGAGCACACAAACTTTATTAGGAGGAGTGGGGATGGGAGTGTTTTTACAAGGCAACCATGTGTGATGTGTTTTCATTTGAAAGGAAAAAAACTATAAGCTAGATTATTGTTGTTTTGGAATCGATTGATTGATTTGCCTTTTTTAGTGTATGTATTGTTATGATTTTATTATTATATGACAATATTCTGATTGAAAAACACACTCAAAATATCATGACTAAAATTTATAAGAAAACAAGAATTATTTAGAGAGACGATGAAGAGAAAAGAAAAGGGAGAATTTTCACGTTTTTTTGGATGATTTTAAATGCTAGAGAAACTCTCTATACATATGTTAAGAAATTGTGTAAATTTTGAAATAATTCATGAGTCAAATAATTGACCTAATCGATTAGGCTAATCGAATAGGCAATGCAATTAATCGATTGTGGTTGTTCAGAATAAAATGTTTAGATGTAGAGTCGTTTTCAATCTTTAAGAGATTGTCATAATCCATTAGAGACTTGATTAGACATTGTCTAATTGATTAAGCATATACTTTTGTAGATTAGGCCGTTTGAAAAAGGTTTTCATAATTAAGAATACAATTCCCTAATTAACTATCTAGACTCCAATTTTTTTGTGATTTTAATTAAAATATGAAAGCTTTCTCAATGCTTTAAGTGTGTGTGTGATTTAACCATAATATTTCTAGAAATGCCTTTGTGTGTTTACAATATACTGATCACTTAACTAGACATGATCACATGAGCTTTCACATTTCTTCTCTTTCACACTATGAAGCTTCAAGGTTTGACATCATTATCTTTGATTTTAGCATCACACATGATTTTTTAATCTTCATGATGAGGCTTGGGATATTTCCATGATAGTTACCTTTATCTAAGATGTTTAAAGTTTAAACCACCGGTGATCATAAACCATAAGTCTTCACTTGAGAGACGTTAGACTACAATGTTAACTTTAAACAAATGTCTTTAGCTTGATTCGGGAGGATAGTCTGATCAACCAAATCATGTACATCTTTAATTACTTGAGCCAACTTCAACAATTGCTTGACTTCAAGTGTTTGTTGGAACAACTTTGGTTCTATATCAAGATTTCATAAAGTTTTGATGATAGCAAAATATATCGAACAATTTTGTACACTAATAGTTTCATTGAGTGTGTAGAATCTGAATCTTAGCAAACCGACTTAAGACTTTTGGCAAATTTGGACAAAGAAGACTCTAGACTCTGGACTAAGGAGATTCTAAACTCTAAGCAAAGCACACTCTGGACTCTAGATAAAAAGACTCTAGACAATCAAAGTTGAAATACAAAGAAGTGTTCATATGAGTTATCAAGATAAGACATATGAATCATCAAATCCAGATTCACTCTGATATCTCAAGCCTCATTTTTTTCTAGACTTTGAAGTCTAAATCTACAGGGCTTTGAACTCTGATCATGCTTCAAATCACCATAAGTATGAAGCCATTGATTGGGAGAACAATTAGTGAAAGAATATTTCTGAATATAGTACATTCAAGCATCAAAATCAAATATTCCTATAGAAGGACAAATATGCTGAGAATTCTTAAAGGACTGTACTACCAACAAATCTCCATGTTTTACGGCTCAATCTCGCACCACTACTACTTCTGAGAAATTGATGAAGTTTACATTTTCACTCACCAATGATAATATTCATCATACTTCAATTCCATCCTCCAATGGCCCTATTCATCATTTAAAGAGGCCAAGGAAACATGAAGAATTAGGAACAACGAACTATCTCTGTACAGTTGTGAGAAAATAATTGTTGAGAAAATCTTTGTGTGAAAAGATTAGAATAAAAAAGAAAAGAGAAATATCATACAACACTCTCTACACTTAGAACTTTTTATTGTATATTTTTTAAAATTGGCTAAACGTCTTAATGATGGAAAATGAATTTAATGCCCTTGTTACACACTACTTATGCAAGTGCCTCCTGGGCTTCCGACTTTTCTGTATGTTTGACTTTTGTAACGAGATTTTGATTGCAACTTCTGAAAGACTTCTCGATTGATAAAACACTCGACAAGTCTTGGGGCAACTGTCTTGGACCAACCAAAGGCCTAATACAAGTAAGATCCAAACTTTTAACCTAACAATGCAAATCTGAAATCAAATTATTCATCATATATAATTGACAAGTGTGAGATGTAAGATACATTTTCTAATCTCATACTTCACTTCACTCATTTTAAACCCTATAACTAACTTAGATATTGGAATGCTAAACTTGTAGGCCCATCCATGAACTACTATATTAGAGATCTACACCACCACATCAGAAATCCATCTTTATCAATCAATCATAATTATAATTTCAATACGAAACATCATCTATCATTCATTCTTAGATTTGTTTCGTCACATGGTGATAGGTCAATAACAAATTGTTCCTCATGAACCAAAATAATATCCATTATTATTGACCTATCACCATGTGACAAAAGAAAACTAAGAATGAGAGATAAATGAGTCACATTGATCAATTGGTTTCTTTATGGCAAAAATCAAGAAGATCTTAATGCCAATGAGGCGGTTATTAAGGTTAGCAACTACCATGCTCTTTATGGTGAAAGATTCATGCTTAAACATAAACAAAAACAAAAATTTCTTTTTGAAGTAGCAAATTTGATTAACTATAAACTCAATGTCGTTTCAGATCCTAAGGCGTCTATGGATGTGTGTGTGAGAGAGATATCATTCTACCATACAATTCACATGCAAAAATAAGTAAATAAATTGGTCTCTCTTCAACATGTTGAAGATGTTGTAGTTGCAAACGAAAATATGATGAAAGTAGAAAGTACCAACAAAAAAAGTCTTGACATTAATATTTATATCAATTCGTCTGGTGTGGATCACATTCTCAATATTAAATAAGGAAACAACACTGTGAATCATGAATTTTTTCATCCAGATCAATTTTTTAATTATAAGAACCGTGGTGAGTATATTTTTCAAATTCAATTGACAATTTCTATTATTTGATGTACTTGGATAAGCTTCTGGGAGTAAACTGATGAGAGCAGCTTAAAATATAAGCACTTCTAACATGTAAGAATTGATTTTTTAGAGAGTAACCGGTTCTGCATTTTTGTTTTGAGTAGGCGTAATTGGTTACAAGAGACAATTTTAATTTTGCGTTTCTGTTATGAGTAGGCGTAACCGATTACAACATTTGACGTAATCGGTTACGAGCCAGTGTTTGGGCTTTTTAGCTTATTTTTTAAGTTATTTTGTATTCCACTTATTTTACTCAGCTTGTATAAGTACCCTCATTTGTAATTTTGATTGTTAATGCTAAATTCTCTCCTCATCTCAACTATTCTCTTTCTCTTTATTATTTTCTGACTTCATTTTCTTCAATTATCATTTTTCTCCATTGATTTACTAATATAATTTGTGTTTGTTGCAACTTGTTTCTAAAGTAGCATCAAGAGAAAATAGTCACAAATTCACTTTGTTTGAAAGATGTATTAAATAACAGCTAAATTTGTTAACTATGAATTGCAATATTTCAAACAAGCTTTAGTTCACGAAATTTTTAATAGTTCTAAAGTGGTAGAAGAATTCAACATGTCAAACTTTAATACAAAAGTTATTCATAACATACAAGTTTTAAGATTTATGAATGAAAATTAAGAAAACACAATGATCATAACAGGTTCTTTGAAATTGTTCTTAACTTTAAGAGACAAAATATACATATTCAAGACTGCAATAATTCTTATAATAAGCTTAATAAGTAAGTTAATATATAACCTTAATGCGTTAGGTTTATAGATTTAGAACATTTGTTCTTCTTACTAAGTTATCCTATCCTATGTATTATATTGTATATACTTATCTTATGTATAATTGTATATTGAATTGAATTTTTTGGAACATACTTTGAATGAAAGATGGAATAAATAAGTATAAGATGGTGGAGTTGAAAGAATATTAGGTGGCATACTTGCCACGTATAAATGTGAAAGAAACCATTAGAGAAAGACAAAATTGCCAGCATGCAATGCCAACTGTAAGCTATTGGTCAACACGTGGCGTGCTATATTGCTATGCATATTCCAACTTAGGAACTCATATCAAGAAAGTGACCTCATTTATGGTTGACCATGAACATTACAAATCCAATTTGGGGAGTTCATTTTGAAGTGATAGAGTCTATTTATTACATTTTGTTTTGTGTGAAAAAACAATATTTAAAATAAAATAGTTATTTTAAACATTCTTATTTGTTATTGTTATAGATAAATAACTAGCAAAATATTTGTGCCAATAATTTATTTAATATGATGTGAATTTTACTTTTATATATATATATATATATATATATATAAATTTGAAATGAAAATTTTAATTATAAAATAAATAATAAATAATATAACTCGGGAAATGAAGAAAGGAAAAAAATTGTGTCTCAAATAAAAATAATTATTAATTAAATTAAAGTATATATTATAGAGGGACACTCCTCACCTTACCAACTAGTTTTGTAAGGATGAGTTATGTCAAACTCTAATATGGTATCAAAGTCTATCGATCGGACCATGGGCCACCCACCATTAATATCCACGCACCAAGCTCAAAAGAGTGTTGGGCGTGAGGGGATGTATTAGGAAGACCCTAAAGTCCCACATTGATTGGGGATAGAACATTGAAAGAGTATATATAGAAGAACACTCTTCACCTTACCAACCGGTTTTGTAAGGATGAGTTAGGTCAAACTCTAATAGATATTTTACTGATAATGGCTCGTGAGATTCTTTTTTGACATTTAAAAATAAAATTGTGTCAGATATATAATTGTTAATTAAAATAAAATAGATATTTTATTAAAAGTAGCTTGAAAAAAAGAGAAATTTTAAAAATTAGAATTTTAAATCTCGAATAAAGATAATTTTTAATTAAAAATAAAACATATATTTTACTGATACTAATCCGTAAGAAAAAATTAACATTTAAAAATAAAAATTTATATCTCAAATAAAGATAATTAAATATTATAAAAAATAAATTATTTAGGATTGTTGGAAATAATAAAATTAAAACTATACCTAAATTATATAGGATTGAAATGAATCAATTATTTTAAATAAATAAAATAATTACTAAATTAACTTATCATATTTCCTGCTACATCAAACATTAAGTTAAAATACAATATAATATAATTTTTATAAATATATTTTGTTATTTTGGTTACCAAACAAACCTAAATAATACTAATAGTTTTGATTTTTCTTTCATAATAATAGTTCATACTTTCCATTAAAAAAAAGCCTTAATAAAATACGAGAAAGAGAATTACTTAAACTTAGCCGGCAACTAAAATCACGGAGAAAATTAAGAATTAAAGTTGACTCGTCTTGCTTTGTTGTTACTCATGACTTTATTATTTGTCATTCTTTTGATTGTATATGTTTAGTTATAATCACCATGATTAACTTGATGTATTTTCGTGTCAACTTGAGAATTTATATATTTCACACATTAATTATGAGTACCTTAACCACATATACCACACGTTGCGTCAAAAGATGAGGTATTTGATTTTCTTAATTTACCACCCTTCGTGCTCTCCACTATTTTTGGGATTATTTATGACCAATTCAACTCAATTGTTTATTTATGTATAAACTTTTTGAACTTTAGACCTTTGTTTGATATTCTTTGAGAAGGAAAGGAAGAAGGTGGAATTTGGTTCGTCACTTCTTTGTTTTGATTGGAAAAAAAGAAAAGAAAAGAAGGAATAGTTAGAAAGAATGATACTTTTTTTATCCTTTACTTCTAGGAAATTAAGTAACTTTAACCCCACCTTAATTATAATGGAATATAATAAAATTGAAATTTTATTCAATGGGAAAAGTGATGTACTTTACCACCTTTTCTTTTTGTTTCTTATACCATTCCGTTTCTTTTTTTTTTTTTTTTTTTTTAAATCAAAGGAAGGATATGTTACTTCTTTATATATATATATATATATATATATATATATATATATATATATATATATATATATATATATATATATATATATATATATATATATATATATATAACATGATCAAATGACACTAAAATATTAAAATTTAACATCTATCAGAAATCATTTGATGTGTCAACAAGATGCATAAAAACTAACGCTTTAATAACTTCAATAAAAGCATTAACTTTGATCATTCTCTTTAACATATCAAATGATTTTCGATTGATGTTAAATTTAATGGACATGATCTATTTGATGTTAGCTTTCGATCCAACACTGAATTTTGTTATATGGATATGCAGTAAAGAGTTATCGGAGGTGTCATGTTACTAAATTTTAAACAGTTTTTTAAGGCATTTTATCTCAACCTTTAGATTAGGAATAATAAACGATAAGAATTTGGTGTCATGACACCTTTATTTCAATTGATCCTATCCCTGTATATATTCTTGCAAAAAATATCGTTTAGTTAATCCCTTTGAAGTTGGTCAGGAGGAATCACAAAACGGGAAGGAATTCAGTGTTTGATGGGTTTTTGGGAGGGACGAATGACCATCATTGTTGGTGGTCCAAGATTTTCACGTACAATTTTCTTTTTATGTCATTTATCAGTCCCTCCCTTTTTACCAACTTCAACCCTCCTTTTTATACATGAATATGAATTTAATTAGTTTTATAACCATTTAATTGCTTTAGAAACGATTTTGTAAGATTCTCTGCTTTTATGGAGGGACTCTGTAACATACGGCATCTTTTTAAATATTATAACATATCCTTTTCTTGACGGATCGCCAGGAGTCAGATGTCTGGTAACCGTGATATACATAAATCTAACCTTCTAGGCCTAATTACAGGATTTGAGCCTTAATGTTTATAACAGTAGTGATACCCGAGACATGCACCCGGCCACTCATTCCGACTAGAACCATAAGAGGCACTCAAACTATGTATATTAAAATTCAAGGATGTACATAAGCCCCCAAAGTACGAGGCCTGTAAGGGTGAAGTGTTTTGAATTTACTCCGGATTACACAAATGCGCGACGAACGTACTTGTGACGTTAGGTTTATGCATTTTACATTGTTTGAAGAAAAGCTCCCTGTAAATTCATGTTCTTGGTAAATGATTCCCCTTTTTTAGGGATTCACCTAAGCGTATATTGGGAAGATATACGACTTTAATGAAATCAGAAAAATCTATGACTTTGATGGAGACGTCGGAAACCCTGGTGGGTTCGCGATGTAGATATATCAAAGAGCCCAGGTGGGATATCGATCTGTTGAAGTCATAAAACCTGATAGGTTCCAGACTTAGAGAAGTCGGAGAACCCTAGTGGAATCTCAACCTATTGACATTGTAGAACCCAATAGGTACTAGACATGGAGAAGTTGGAGAGCCTCAAAGTGGAATCTCGGCCTATTGACGCCGTAGAACCCGATAGGTTCTAGACATGGGGAAATTGGAAAGCCCTAGTGGGATCTCGACTTGTTGACGTCATAAAACCAGGTAGTTTTCATACATAGAGAAGTCGGAGAGCTCCTGCGAGATCTCGACATATTGATATCGTAGAACCAAGTAGGTTCTTGACTTGGGTAAGTCAGAGAGTCTCGATGGGGTCTCAACCTGTTTAAGTTCCATTTTAACTACGAGAATGCATGGCCTTGTTATTAAAATTGCAATAGCCCATGTGAATTTTTGAATATCAATGGTAACCAAGTCTTGAAAGACTTAGTCGTACATACGTTGGAAAATCCCGAGTAGATCTTATTTCATTTTTTTTTTGATATTTTATCTCTTTGATGAATACATGATTTGTTAGAATGGAAATCAAAACATAATGGTAAGCTCCAGGCGGATCTCAGTTTGCTAAGGTTCATACCTTAACGATTCATATGCGTCAGTGGGCCAGACTTTATTTCTTGAGGAATCTCGACGTATAAAACATAGTCTGGCCAGTCCCAGGTCGATAATGGTGGATCCGGACATATGCCTGGGAAGTTAATCAATCTCGTAAGGTCAGAGGTATATTAACATGATCGGGTCAGAGGTATATTAACATAGGAATTTTTACCTATCGGTCAGAGATGTATTAACCTAACTGGGGCACAGTTATATTAACATAACACTTTTTTCTTATCGGTCAGAGGTATATTAATCTAACCGGTTTCTTATGGATAGACATTTACTAACTCCAAGCAATATTTTTTAAACAGGTGTTCTATGTATCGATACTCACAATTACATATTTAGTTATGGTTTTTCCGAAACTTTACTTCATATGTTTTTTGTTTGTGACTCGTCACATAAGATTCGGTGTGGTGTCTTTTGTTGGTTGAAAGTGCAAAGTACCTCTCATAATAATATGTTTTCACATGCCCAACAATTAATGCGTTACAAGCTTTTATTTATTTGAAGATTAAAAATTGTTTCCAAATTATTTGATCGACGAAAATTTGGTTGATTTGTGTTGTGAAAAACATGCCAAGAACAAAGTATAATAGGGAACACAATGGAAACCAAGAACAACAATGATTGGTTATAAATGTTATTCCTTACTTTCTATTTAAACAATATTACATGTGTTACAAGAATAATAAATAACCCATTCACCCTAAATTAGGACTTGTTGTGTGCAATGATGAGAGACCAGTATGCTATTTATAATAAAACCTAACATACTAAACTAATGGTCTTTTTCACAAATACCCATTACAATCTAACTTTGGGTACAAGCTAACTTAAACAATTGGACATTACAAACAAGCCCAATTCGAAATACTAACAACACTACCATTTCGACTAATGCGTGTTAGAACACCTTCGACTACAACACGCACTACTTCGATAGCAACATGCAAACAAGCTTCAACCTCATGCATAAATCCTATCGAACCATAAGCTACTCTTAGACCCACTAGAGTTTGATCCAATTCGCACAAATCTCCATCTTGGAACAAACTCTATAACATCAAAGAACAAACTAGCTTTCTTCATGCAACTTTATCAACTGCATACAGTGGAAATACTTGCAACTTAGAAATGTCTTCGTGATCATATCAGTAGCATTATGATCTGTCAAAATCTTCAGCACTTGGACTTCTCCACGCTCGATTACTCCTCTGACGAAATGCAACCTCACATTGATATGCTTGGTTCGCTCACGATATGTTGAGTTCTTCGACAGGTGTATAACATTTTGACTATCATATTTAATAGTGATACCTCGACCTTGAAGTTTCATCTCCTTAGAAAAACCTTCAAGCCACAATGCTTATTTCACTGCTTCAGTTAGGGAAATATACTCCGCCTCAGTTATTGACAAAGCAACAACCTTTTGAAGTGTTTCTTTCCAACTAATTGTTGTGCCAAAAATAGTAAAAACATATCCAGAAATAGATTTTCTGGAATCCATACAACCTGCATAGTCAGAGTCAACATATCCTTCGATTTCTGTTTTACTATCTTCATCCAAGACTCCACCATAAATTAGGACTCTATTTCGAGAACCATTTATGTACCTTAAAATTCAATTTAATGCTTGCCAGTGAGCCTTTCCAAGATTCACCATGTACCTTCTTACAAGACTTATTGCATATGCTATGTCGGATCTAGTATATATCATAGCATACATGAAAGAACTAACTATATTAGCATATGGGATTCTATTCATATAGGCTCTTTCGACATCAGTATTGGGGCACTAGTCAATACTCAGCTTGGATTGAGGGTTTGTTGGAGTCATAACAGGTTTTGAATTTGACATACCAAACTTGTCGATAATCTTCCGTAGGTATGCCTATTGATATAAGCATAATTTCAACTGCTTTCTATCTCTTCAAATGCCAATCCCAAGAATCCTGGATACAGCTTCCAGATCCTTCATATTAAACTCTTTATTAAGTTCAGCCTTCACCCTGTTTACATCTTCGACATTGTTGCTTGCTATGAGAATATCATCCATATAAAGCAACAAAATAATAAATGAATTACCAGGTCGAAATAGGAGGTAAACACAGTGGTCAAACTTACTTCTAACGAAACTTATGCGTGCCATGAACTTGTCGAATCTCTTATTCCACTAACGATGAGATTGTTTTAGTCCATATAAAGATCTCTTTAGCTTGCACACATAATCTTCCTTCCCTTTTTCGACATACCCTTTATATTGTCTCATCAGGATTGTTTCATCTAGATCACCATACAAGAAAACAGTCTTCACATCCATCTGTTCCAGTTCAAGATCGAACCATGCCACCGTGACAATCAACATTCGAATGGACATATGCTTCATAACAGGAGGGAGAAAACACATCATTAAAGTCGACACCTTCTTTTTGAATGAAATCCCTTGCGACCAACCTTGCATTGTATCTCTTTGACGCCACTCCTTCAATTCCTTCCTTACCTTTGAAAATCCATTTACAGCTGATTAGCCTTTCTCCAACAGGTTTCTTGATCAGTTCCCAAGTGTGATTATCATGAAAAGATTTCATCTCGTCATTCATGGCCTTCTGCCATTCAGTCTTATTTCGACTCCTCGTGACTTCCTTATAGTTTATAGGTTCTTCGTCTAGAACCTCACTTGCAGAGATTAAGGCATAAGCTATAAAGTTTGCATACACAAGTCTCTAAGGTGGCTTAATGAATCTTCTCGACCTATCTATCGACAATAGGTAGTCATTGACAATTTTCTCAACTTCCTCAGCATCTTCTACTTCTTCTTCAATTTCATCTGGGATATGCAATTCAACATCAACATGCTCCACCTTAACAGGCATCTCTACCAGTTCCAACTCTTGGTCAGATATTTCTGCACTTTGACCAACATCATCAATTTTCCTAAAAGCCATTTTAGATTTAATGAAAACTACATCTCGACCGGTGATACTCTTCTTGTGACCTGGCTCTAGGCACCACAACCTATAAGCTTTGACTACTTCAGGATATCCCATGAACATGCATTTCAGAGCTTTAAGTTTGACCTTGTTTTGCCTAATGTGAACATAGGATATGCAGCCAAATACTCTTAGTTTGTCGAGATCTGGTGGATGTCTCGACCAAACTTCTTCAGGTGTCTCGACCAAATACTCTTAGTTTGTCGAGATCTGTTTATCTGATATGTTGGTGTTGAAACAGCCTCAGCCCAAAACACCTTCTTTAACCCATCACTAGTCAACATGCATCTGAATCTCTCCAAAATAGTTCGATTAAACCTTTCAGCCAAATCATTTTCCTGTGGAGTACCTGCCGTAGTTCTGTGCCTTGCAATACTCAAGGCCATTATCGGTTCTCAACCTCTTGACCTTTTTACCAATCTGATTTTCGACCAGAGTCTTCCAATTTTTGAAATTCTCAAAAGTTTCATCTTTAGTCTTCTGGGTTAATACACATAATTTTCTGGAATAATCATCAACTATGGATAGAAAATACCTCACTCCTGAATGTAATGGACACCTTGCAGGGCCCCAAAAATCAACATGGATGTAATCAAGGGATCTATGTGTTCTTTGTTTGCCTTTGTTGAACTTCATTTTGCAATATTTTCCTAGTACACATGGTTCATAAAACTTCAGCTTTTCGACTTTGTCTCCACCAAGCAGATTTTGTTTTCCCAATTTGACCAGACCCCTTTCAGTGACATGGACCAATCTTATGTGCCAAATTTCTGTCTTCACAAAGGTTTCGTGGATGCAACATTTGTCGAACCACTTACAACTTCAGCCTCAAGGGTATACAAGCCTTGTTTCTTCACGCCTCTCAAGACTTCCTTCGACCCCTTCATGACTCTTAGGATACTTTTCTCTCCTTGGAAAACATATCCTTTGTCGAATTCACCAAGAGAAATAAAATTTCTCTTCAAATCAAGAACATACCTGACTTCACTCAACAACCTTATTGACTCATCATGGAGCTTGCATCTCACAGATCCAACACCTGCAGTCTTGGAAGCTTTGTTGTTTCCCATCAATACAGATCCACCATCTTGATCACATAATTTCTTAAACAAGTCTTTTTTTGGAGTCATATGCCAAGTGCAACCTGAATCTGTAATCCACTTCTTACTCGAGTCACTGCTTGAAACCACAAGAACATCAGATGATTCGAAATCATCTTGAACAATGACTGCATTGCCATTATCGTTACCTCCATGATCTTTCATGCGTTTAGAACGCACCTTTCTTGTGTAACCTTCCTTCTTACAATGATAACTTAAAATACCAGATGCTTCGCCACTGTAAGATTTCTGCTGGCTTTTGCCCTTCTTCTTGTCGAACTTACCATCCTTTCGCAAGAATTTTCCCTTAACGGCCAAACCTTCACCAACAGTCGAAGGTTTATGCTCCTTTCGTTTGTTCAAGTTCTTAGAATACATGGTTGTTTGAACTTCTTCAAAGGTCAAGGACTCCCTTTCATACAAGAGAGTTTCTTTTAAGTGAGCATATGTTCGAGGCAAAGCACATAACATCAATAACGCTTGATCTCCTTCATCGATCTTTACATCAATATTTTCAAGATAAAAAATCAGCTTGTTGAACATATCCAACCGCTCAGCCAACACTTTGTCTTCAATCATCTTGAATGAATACAAAGTTTGCTTCAGGTAGATTCGATTTACCGGCGAATTGGTCATGTACAAACTTTCAAGTTTCACCTATAACCCTGATGTCGTTGTCTCCTTTGATACATGTCGAAGAACCTTATCACCAAGGCTCAATAAAATTGCATTGTGGCCTTTCTCGATCATGGCTATCTTTTCTTTTCTCGTTAACGGAACATCCATCACTGTCGCTCTCTTCAACGCTTTCAAACAATCTTGCTGACTAGTATGGTTTTCATCTTCAAGCGCCACAGACCGAAATCGTCCATTTCGGTGAACTTTTTAATTTCATATTTGTTGAAGGCACCTTCTCCACGCTCACTGCATCAATTTGTTGTGAAAAGGATGCCAAAAACAGAGTATAATAGGGAACACAGTGGAAACCAAGAAGAACAACAATAATTGGTTATAACTGTTATTATTTACTTTCTCTTTAAACAAGATTACAAGTGTTACAAGAATAACAAATATTCGTCTCACCCTAAATTAGGATTTGCTGTGTGCAATGATGAGAGACTAGTATGCTATTTATAATAAAACCTAACATACTAAATTAATGAGCTTTTTCACAAATATCCATTACAAGCTAACATTGGGTATAAAGTAACTTAAACAATTGGACATTACAAACATACCCAATTCAAAATACTAACAACCCTAACATTTCGACTAATGCGTGTTAGAACACATTCAATTACAGTATGCACTACTTCGACAGTAGCATGTGAACAAGCTTCGACCTCATACATAAATTTTGTCGAACCAAAAGTTATTCTTCAACTTACTAGAGTTCGATCCAATTCTCACAATTTGAGCTCGCGATTGATTGTGTTGATGTTATTGTATTTGACTTTTGCTTAACTTTCCTATTTTGCATGCTTTGTTCCAATTTAGTAAGTAATTGTTACTCTATTTATTTTTTCCTTGATTTAATTTTTTATCATATAAACGAATAATTTAGAATTGTAAAAAGGAAATAAATGAAAAAAAGAGAATATTAAATGAAACCAAACTTAGTGGCGGTCCCTTAATTGTGGGTGCCATGTGCTTGGCTCTCATACTACAAGGTGGAACATGACATTTTTGAAGATAAGATGCAGCCTTAAAGGCCTCCTAACCCTATTTTGTGGCATTGGTTTCACTCTTTTGTCTTCTCACAGCATCAAACTCTACATTTATTATATCTACTTGCCTATGCACATTATATGCTGATATTGACATTTCACTTTTTCACTTAGGCATTGGTGTCCATGCTCCATGCCTCACACATCAAAAAAATATTTAGAGAAACTACTATTTTGTTCACCACATCACTATTCTTTTTGCTTCCTAAAAAAACATGAAAATTATAAATACATTCAAGAATTAATGCATTAAAATTATATATATATATATATATATATATATATATATATATATATATATATATATATATATATATATATATATATATATATATATATATATATATATATATATATATATATATATATATATATATATACATACACACACACAACTGTTTTATTTATTGCTTATTTTGGTCTTTAAATTTGTCTTTTCAAAGTTAATTTAATTATTGTATAATATTTTTTTATCAATTTGATTTATAAAATTACTTATTATTATAAAATATTTAAGTGAATTTAACTTTAAAAGTTGCACCAAAGTCAGAATTGACATTCATCAACTCCTTACCAAAAAAGAGAATTTTTGTTATTAACTCAAAAAATATTTGCAATTTGAATATATTTAATTAGTATAGTCCCACACATTCAACTATTTCAGCCAAAATAGTTGGTTGCTAAAAAATAACTCAAAAAATATATGCAATTTGAATATATTTATAAAGTATAGTCCCACACATTCAACCTATTTCAACCAAAATAGTTGGTTGCTACAAAATAATTCATACAATGGCCATACCAAATCGGAGATATAATGAGCTAAATTGGTTATAAGAAATGATTCCAGGAGTTAACTGTAAATGATTTATAATTTTAAATTTAAAATCAATTGTAAAAAGTTAAAAGTTACTAATTATAATTCATAATTAATTTAGGGTTAAACATGTTTTTTTTATTGGTCTTTATAAAAAGCAATTTCAATTTCAAATTCAATTTTTTTTTAAAAAAAATCCTTCTAAAAGTTTTCATCAACATTTTTATCCCTCCTACTAACGTTCCTCGACAGAGTTGATGTGACAGTCACACGTAACAATGTCAACGTGACAAAGACGCTAACATGAATGCCACATGGCATTTTGATCCCATTTTATATATTTTATATAAGTTTTATTTATAGCAACAAATATTCCATCGCAACATCCGTCGCTAGATGAACATAATACAAAAATCTAGAAACCGTAGCTAATCTGCAACTAACCCGTAGATAATTCCTAACTAATTCAAACACATCATTCTTATGACATAAACATTGTTCTTTTATGTTTTTTTGTTCCAAGAATCAAACAAACAATCGATTCATATCTAATTCAAACACATCATTCTTATGACATAAACGTGTCGCATATGCCTATATAAATATTTCATCCTTAGAATGGAGACATATATTCTAAATATACAGAAAATATCCTTGAAATACAGAGTTTTCCATCTCACGCGAAGTTGCTCTCACCTCATAGGAAACACCTCCAAAACATGATCTCTGTGAGTTTGACTTAAACAACTGAAAATCCTTAAAGTCTCTGGCCACCCATACAAAAATAGATGTGTCACGCATTTGTACTTTTAACTAATATACTTATAAAAATAAAATTATAAAAGCAATATAAGTATATGTCTTTCTTAAAATTAAACATACACCAATTATGTTGGGAGTGTCGAAGGTGTCAACAAACAAAAGTGTCTATGAACTAAATCTCTAAGACCTAAGACAATCCAAAACCATATATATGTCAAAAACATTAAAGCAATGTAAGTATACGTCTCTCTTAAATATCAAACATTTCTTCTATTTTTAGTAAATTTGAAACTTAACTACTCACACTTAAATTTTGACAATATGTCATAAATGTTAGTCACTCACGTCACTAACCTAGATTCATATGACCTAAAAGATCTTGATACTACGTATCTCATCCAAAACGAACCTAATAGAAATTTGAGTAATTGTTCTTATATATCTAATATTTCTCCTAATTCAAATTAATGTGAAACTTAACCCCTTTAATTGAATTCCAAAAATACTCTCACACCATTTTCATTTCATTTTGCCACATAACCCTTGGACCACACACACCATGATTAAATACAAAGCACCCCATTCTAGAGAATCATAAAGTTGGCAATCATGCTTGAATCCAATCTAACAAGTGTTAAAAAAAAAAACAGAACATGAGAGCCACCATGATATCTTCTACCTACATGAAATTCAAATTAAAAAAAAAAAAAAACTCAGAACTATAATTCTTTTCTTAACCTCTAGTACTTGTCGGCACGTTAGAATAAAACCAAATGACTTTTGTATCATTCAAACCAATTCGTTAACTTGAGGAAACGCGTAATCAAAAAGAACTCTACGCCAGCTAAGTTAGCATGCCTGATAGAAAATGTCTATAAGAAACCAAATGACATATGTTTAAGTTTAAAAGATGCTTAAAATTCTTCAATCAACAAAATTAATGTTTAGAAGAGAGCACGACTAAGCAAAAATAAAAAATTATCATAAAGTCTCCGACCACTTTTTATATTTGTCAAAATAATGTTTCTAATCAAAAGGTGACCAAATGATTGGCCATGATTGGAACATTCTTTAATATGAGGGATGGGTTTGGGTTAAGAATAAAGAAAAAAAAATTAAAAGAAAGGAACAAAATCAAGAAAGGTTTATATGTAGATTATAAACAAGGTAAAACTAATACTTTTGTTATAATATTTTGGCTTAAATACATTTTTGGTCCTTGTAAGTTATCGAGTTTTTGATTTTCGTCCTTGTAAGTTTTTTTTGAGAATTTCTTCACCCACCTCCTAACCTTCTTGCCCACCCCTGGTGAATCTACAACACTACCCCTTGTTTCGGAAGTTCATTTCCGAAAAAGTACTTTTTTTTGAAAAACAGGTGTTTTCGGAAATGTACTTCCGAAAACGTGTTTTTTTTAATATAAAATATTGATTTCGGAGATGCATCTCCGAAATAAAGTTACATTTTCAGAAAATGTGGTGTTTCGGAAGTTCATATCCGAACGCACCCCCCATGATGTAATTCGGAAATGAACCTCCGAATTTATGTCTGGACAGAAGAAAAATGAAAAACAACAACGATTCGCTTTATTTAATCGGGTGAAGATTACAACGATAATATTACTGAAAATTAAAGTTACATATTGTTGAACACGGGTAGGTGGGGATGAGTCAACATTTTGATAACGTCGTCCGCCGATCTTTGAAATTTGGCGTCCAACTCGATCGGGCCTTTCGAAGAAAATCGGTCGAACGTTGTCCACATAACCGCTAAATCTTCGTCGTTCTTGATCTCAAAAGATGTGAACTTAATGCCTCCCTCGTCGTTAAGCGATGACGAGCGGTACTCGAGCTTGACAACCTTTCGATTCTCGGGATAGCGCAAAAGCGTGTTGAGCGACGGTATCAATTCCGCAAACGGCGTGTCGCGCGAGAAGCGAAATTGGAACGACATCGGGTAGCCGGTTTCAAAGTAGACGAATGTTAGGTGGGGGTAGGTTTGTGTCATTTGTGTTTTGTGGTGTGAAGAGGATGAAGAAGAGTGTGTAGTATTTATAGACTTATTGGAGCATTGATGGCCCAACAAACCTTATCCTGCCTCAGGGGACATTTCGGAAATGAACTTCCGAAAATAGGCTCCAAACATGTATATTTCGGAAGTTCATTTCTGAATTATGCAGAAACAGACTTAAATTTTACATTTTGTTGATTGCTTAGTGTGTTGTGTAAATTGAACAAATGAAATTGACATTAAACATAAATTAGACAAAGGTGACATAAAACATAGTTATATTATATATGTATTGAATCGGTCCGATTTTACATGATAAACAAGAATACATACAAAAAATGATCGTTACAAACAAAAAACGATCCGGAACGAACTAAAATTCACCGAACCAATCGGTGGATCCTAAGTCCAAAATAGGCACGTTCTTCGACCGCTCTCTATTTTGCTCGCGCTCTTTGCTCATCATTTTTTCAAACTCCGCCATTCTCGAAACGAACGGATCCGGCCAAGTCTCCGCCTCTTTTGAACGATGTGCCGTCCATTGACAAGAAGTAGCCGGTATAGGACAACCCGGTTTTAAAAACACTTGAATGAAGTGCCGCGATCGTAGATACCCGATGCATATGATGCGGCCCGACGCGTCCAACGGCGGCCGACTATGAAGTGGAAAGAAAGTCTCACTTAGTCCAAAAATTGATGGAGATTGATTGGGTTTTAGAGAGGGTTTTGAGAAGTTTTGGAGAAAAATGATGAAATAATGAAGGAGGGAAATTTGTATATGCAGCAACAGTTTCGGAAATGAACTTCCGAAAATATGCACGGATTTTGAATTTTTTTGAGTTCGGAAATGCATCTCCGAAAACATCAAAAATTTGGTGTTTTCGGAGATTCATTTCCGAAGTAAAAAAAAAATCAAAAAAAATATAACTTCGGAGATTCATCTCCGAAGCAGGGGTATATTTGGTTTTTCGCTGGGGGTGACCCCCATAGGGAGGTGGGTAAAGAAATTTTCCTTTTTTTTTGTTTGAGTCTCTATTTCTTACTTTTTGCTTGAGGTTTAGTCCCTAAAGCCAAAATCCGCAGGAAAATCTGCAGGTTACCTGCGAATTTTCTTGTGAAATTTCCTACGGATTTTGATTTTAGGGACTAAAACGAACGGGAAACTAAAATATAAGGACTAAAACAAAAAAAATGACTTACAGGGACAAAAATCAAAAACATTATTAAAAATGTGACATACATATATACACATGACATCAATTGGTTCAATGGACTTTAAGTTGAATAAGAAAAAACGCGCACTTGAGTCAATTGCACATCGCCGATACACATTCTCAATGATTGGAATAGAGACAAAAATGAAATAAATGGGGAACACAACCACATTCTAAAAAATACGCTAACTTATAGGAATGGGCTACGGGCTACCCGACCCTAAACGGGCTCCGGCCCTAAACGGGCCTATTTTTTTAAATAAAATTCTTCTTCATTTTTCACACTTGAATTCCTGAAAGTGTATTTCTTGATGCTTCTCTTTTAATCCATGGTACCTATGATGTTTACAAAAAAAGTCTCTAAGTTCCTTGAAAACCATTTGTGAAGAACGTTTTTATGAATGTATGAATGCATGGTTTATGCATCAATCACAATCAAAAGCACACAAGATCACACCAAATCACACAATCAAGGTTCAAAGGTTCGACGTCACGAGCATGGAGCCATGGGTCTACCCAGCCCAAGAGGTATGTTCTAAGGAATTTTGTACCTGCCAATCGGGTTCTACAAAGGTTCCCAGAGTTTTCAATCTTCTATCGGATACTACCGGCACGCACAATTGCTCATGGGCGCCAATAATATGCCTAAAAAGACCTCGTCTGAGCGTAGCATCGCATGACAACAAGCTCAAATTGGTACTCGAGCTTGTTTCTGCGCTACATCCTAAAAAGGCTTAGATGGGTTAACAGGGTTCTAGGCCATTCAGCTTCTACGGACACCCACTATTGAAAGTAATAGCGTTCTTACGATGGTTCGTAATAACATCTACTACCTTCCATGAGGCCTCCACTGACTAGGGTTCCACCATATGACGCTCATGTTAAGGATTGCTCCTGACATGCGACTATTGGTCTTACCACCTCCTATCTCAAGTTACTCACCAAAGTCCAGGTTATGACTTTATCTCATCACAGAGGAACCATCGAGCACCAAAAAGAAAAAAAACACACAATAATATATACAAATAAAAAACACACAAATAAAAAAAAATAGGCTTAACACACTTAAAGCTGAATCCCTAGTGAAGTCGCCATTTTTCTGTAGCGGGGAAAATCTGAGATCAAAGCCATAGGATTGACTCGACTCAATATTTTAGTGAAAGTCGCCACCGCACTTTATTGTTTCCAAAGGAAATGGGAAAAGAACGAAAAAAAAAAACCCAAAGTTTATTTTTAAAAAAAAAAACAAAAAGAAGAGATTTTAGGTACGGGTGTTGATTATACAAGGGGAAGGTTTTAAGCACCCCTCATATCTGTGGTATTCCACAGGAACCTTTTTGAAAATTTGTGTTGTGTGTGCTAAAAAGGGGGTTTGCTTTAGAACAAAAGCTCGCCAAGAAATTAAGCCTTGTGCCTACATACCTCCTCGGTGCAATGGAGAATTCATAGCTAATGTAGTTCCGCTAAAAGGGAAAACGGTTTTTTTAAAAGGAATAAACACTTTATCGTCGTTGGAGAAGAAATACTCAGCCATTGATCTTGATCATGGTAGTAGTATGCTCTTGAACTAACCGTGCTTTAGTTAGGACTTTTAAGGGTTGTAACGTGACCTGGTTCACGGTTTTAAGAAACAAAGGATAATGGCTCAAAGTTTATTTGTACCCATCCCAATCTTCATGGTGTTCTCCAGTCCTATGCTCAGTTAACTATGCGTTTAAGCTCCAAAAGACTTTGGGAATTGTAATACTGACATTTATGACGGTTCAAAAACCAAAAGTTTATTTGCAAAGGCAGTCATCCTATTTTTTGTAATATTTTCCTTTTGTCGAGGGTATGTAGTGACCTCTTTTCGACTTTGTTATCCCTAACGTTTGCGTGAACTGTTTATTTTGAGACTACAGTCAGCGGGATGCCCCAATTTTGCCTAAGTCTCCTTCATAGGTTTTGACTTAGCAGGCCTTGCATTGTTTTTTTCTTTTTCTTTGTGGATATTGACTGCCTGACTTAATGATGACGGGGAACCATCAGTGGCTGTGTTCAAAGGAACAATTTGGGACAATTAAGTTAACTGAGCAACTACCCTACCCCAGGTTATGGTTAAGGGTTTTATTTTGTATGTGAAGGAAAACTCCTACTTCTTAGGCTCAAAGGGGTTGACGAGGGATTAACATCCTTATATCTCCACTGTTTAGGAATTGAAACAATGCTTGTACATCGTCAACGGGGTCTGTTCGAAAGCATA
Source organism: Vicia villosa (assembly GCF_029867415.1). NCBI lineage: Eukaryota > Viridiplantae > Streptophyta > Magnoliopsida > Fabales > Fabaceae > Vicia > Vicia villosa. The sequence goes on from NC_081183.1 coordinate 3,083,693, forward strand.
ATGTATGAGATTGTGGTATCGTTTTCGTCATCTTCCCTCTAAAGGCATACAATTTTAACGAGAGTTGAATATCACAAAGAAGAAAACCAAATAAAAACACAGTTTTAAATATAGTGAAAACACTAGGAATAAATCAAGACAAACGTAAGCAATGCATTAATGGTTATTGTAAAGTACATAGCGTCTGTCATAAGACCAATGTTTAAACAAAAAGAAAAGAAATTGTGAATGAAAATGAAACTAATGATCTAGGAAGCCCTCCATTTATAGGTCTATAGGATTAGACTTGCGAGGCTCTTCAGGCTGGCCGAACTCAATGATCCCTTCTTCAATTAAATCTTGGATCTTATGCCTCAACGGTCCACAATCCTCTGTATCGTGACAAGGACTGTCTGAATGATAAGCACACCTAGCATGATGCTTGTACCCGGGAGCGGGATTAGCTGGAGCTGAGTATGGAGGCAGCAGAGTTATCAAGCTCTAACTGAGCAGATGTTGTAAAGCTTGAGACAGTGGCATGTGCAACGGGGTAAATAATCGTTTAGGCTTGGACTTCCAAGTACGTTGGCCACCCTGTTGCTTATGTTGATCCTTCTATTGTAGTACTGGGGCTTGGTTAACCAGGATTGCCTCGACAGTGTTGGGTTCCCTTTTCCCATCGTATGGCTTCTTTGTGTGATAAGAACCTGAGGGTTCCCCTTGTATCTTCCCGTTTATTTTCAATCCTTTCACCAATGACTACCAAGTCCGAGAATCCTGAAGATACGCTTCCGACCATCTTATCGTAGTATGGTCCTTAGAAAGTGCCCATAAACATGTCTACCAGTTCTTTTTCCAGCAAGGGAGGTTGGACTCAGGAAGCCATTTCTCGTCATCTTTGTGCATATTCCTTGAATGCTTCGTCCTTCTTTTGTGATAGATTTTGCAGTTGCAGCCGGTTAGGAGCCATATCCAAGTTGTACTTATACAGCTTTAAGAACGTGTTAGCAAGGTCATTCCAACTTCAGATATAGGATTTCTCCAACTGCATGTACCAATCAACAGACGCTCCGCTTAAGCTATCTTGGAATAAGTGTATCATTAGCTTTTGATCATGGGTATAGGCAGCCATTTTTCGTACATACATTCGCAGGTCGTTCCTCGGATATGTGAGTCCTTTGTATTTCTCAAAGTTGGGAACCTTGAATTTGTGCGGGATAGTCAAGTCTGGGACTAAGCTCATTTCGAAGGTATCCACATCGAATACATCGTATCCTTCTACCACCTTTAGTCTCTCCTCTAGCGCCTTGATCTGTTCATTGTCCTTGGAGTCTTCCCTAGAGTTGGGAAGGGACTGCTGCGTTTGAGGTACTTGGTCTGTGTTGTCCATCTCTTATACTCCGTATTGTAGATCCAGGTAATTTTCATCCTTAGGAGTATTGTTAGCAGGAATGCGTACTATGCGGGGTGTCCCTTCCTTCTGTGGAAGGGGAACAAATCCTTCTCGAGAGGTCTCTCCTTCTTCTTGGAATTGGATAGCTCTCCTAACAGATCGTGCCTGAGGTCTGTCCTTAGCAGGGCCGAAGCCTGTAATAAATCCTAGCAGCGGGTTTTCGTCGTTGGGAATTTCATTCTGAACAAGGGTTTCCCTAGACTGAACCTCTTTTGCTTTTTCTTGTTTATCCAAGAGGTCCTTCATGAATCCTAGCATCTGAGCCATACCTCCTTTAGCCTCCTCCACACTACCCTTTAGTTGATTCACCTCCTCACGAAGGGCGGCTTGATTCTGTTCTAGCTGTTCCATTGATTTCTTCTGTTGAAATCTGGTTCGATAAGACGGTAGGGATGTTAGATTACCCTTCCCAATGGTTTCTTGCTCTGGAGGTAAAAGAGAATTTTCTTTCAATGCCATGAAAATGACATGTATGCCATGAATGATATGCTTTATTCGCGTTTATGTTTTATCCACCTTTATTGTTTAAATATAATAAATCCTCTTTTTTTAATATTATTATTTTTTATTTATTTCTTGTGGATAAGACATGATGCAGGAATGCACATGATGCGTGGTGAATACAACCAATCGTGTGAGTAAAATATATAAACACACAATTAAACACATAAGCACATAAGCCCTAAGGTCATAGGTTCGACGCAGCGGCTTAGGGAGTCTACCCTTCCCATTGGTATGTTCTAAAAAAGGTCTCATGGGGCCGTTCGTAGCCTCCGAGACTTTTTGTCTCTTTGGATTTTAGAACAACTCATTTGCCCATGAGGTTTGAGTTTTAGGGGTATGTTCTCAGAGAGATCATCCAAATACCCAGTCCTGCCCTCAATAAAGTCAAGCCTCGTTTTGGACATTTCCGAATATTCAACCCACTCTGAGTGGAATTATCAATAAGACTCGTAGGCGATGCAAGTCCCCCCTGGTCTTAAGGATAATTCCCACACTTATGTTTTAACCACTGTTTGTATATCCCACAATGCAATATTAATATTTTGCATAAACAATTAAACAAACATTTATTCAAATAATTGTAAATAAATAAAAATGTAAATAAATAAATAAAGAGAGAAAAAAGAAAAACCTAAACCCTAATCCAAAATCCTAACCCTGAAAATTCAGCCAAACCCTAATAATTAACCAATGCCTAAACCCTACATCAAAACCTAGGAGCATAATAATTCACCAATTGTGTTGTCCCTAGCAGAGTCGCCAGCTGTAGCAGTCTGCTCTAAAAATTAAAGAATTTGAGTCGCCACCTATTCTACCAGGGCGAATAGGAAACCCTACAAAGTTAAGATATCTGGGTAAGTTATTATATTCAGGTCAAGGGAAGGTGTTAGGCACCCTTAACCATTTCCTAAGGTTTTAAGTTTAAGGCAAAATTTGTGGCTTAAGAATATTAAGGCAAGGTTTGTGCTTTCAAGGGTGAACGGTAAGATTCGAACCTAATTGGAGTTTTGGGGAAGGGGACTCGTCTTGTTACCAAGTGCCTACGTACCTCCTTATGGAGGATCATAGTCTACGTAGTTCGGGGAGGGTTGTACGCCTTAGATTTAGTATGAAGATGTTTTGAATTACCGTACGCGGTTTGGTAATTATCGCAGTTTTGAAATTCGTAGTTTGTGAAAGGAATTTGTGTTTTGATGTGGCGTACAACCCTGATTACTATATGTTTCATTAATCTCGGTGATCAATGGGTTTGATCAACATAATTAACAAATTAATAAAGAATTGCTAATTATCTTAATCGATTTATTCGATTATAATCGTTAGCAAATTGATGTGTTTTTTAAATAAATTATTTATCGTTAATCATCGTAATCAATAGGTTTGATTAAAACAATTAACGAATTAAGGAGGGATTACTAATCATCGTAACCAATTGAATCGGTTAAAACCCTTAGTAAATAAACCTATTTGAATATATTATTTAATTAATTAAATAATCGATTATTAATCATCGCGGTCAATTAATTCGATCAGAACGATTAATAAATAAAACCTAATATTAATTATATTAATAATTCAATTTTTAAAATCAAATTATATATATAAAAATATATTAAGTTTAATTAAAGGATTATATAAATAATATAAAAAAAATAGAAAAAAACAAGTTTCTATTGCATGTGGTCAGGATGAGTGTTCATAGCATAGTCCTTTAATCCTATGCGTTGGTTCTAAGGTATTGGTGATCTGGTGGCTGGATCTTGGAGGTATATGGTGGACCATCGGACAAGCGCATCGTGTGATAGCTGAAACAAGCTTTTCATAAAAATAATATGGGAGCGAGGGATCAAACCCTCGTCCCTTCACGCTATCTATAATATATATGCGTTCAAAATATAATATATTAAATCAAAAATCCTTTAATGGAAACGCGCGCGAAATTCAAATGGACCAGTGGTGTGTTGCCACGCCACCTTCTTCCCTACCAAGACCTGTAAATCTATGCAAATATAGCTACGAATTTGCTACGATTGCCTTCGTAGCAAATTAGCCTGCAAACCCTAAAAATCACATACATGCATATAAACGTTTCGCGACCATGGGGATTTCTTCATCCAGTCCCCCTAAACCTAATGGTACCCAAGATTTGCCCCAATTTTACCTAAAACCAAAAGCCCCAAATCAAGCTTGCTAAACCTAACAATGGTGGATCACCACACAGTCACGCAAACAATGAACCAATTGCCCAGAAACGATCTAAACATCACTACAAACAATAATATGCAACCAAAATTCAGTATAGATGCGTGAATCAATGCAATCGATCTTGAACTCGAAGTGACATACTGTGGCCTTATTGGAGGAAATTCTGGGATTGCTGATGTAGTGCAACGATCTAGATAGCTTCAGAATCCTCCAAGGATTGTTTTGCAATCTTCAGAATCCTTTGAAACCTTCCAATTCTCCAAAACCGAATTGTGTTCTTGAGAGGATTTATTTTATTCTTGATTAGGGTTTTTGCCTTCAGAATTTCGTCCCCCAATGCATTGCACTATGTTATGTACTTATAGTAGAACATATTAGGTCAACTAAATTGAATCAAATCTCCATAATTTGTGAAATTGAAACTTGATTGAATCTTGAATTTAATCTTTCTATAATTGTCCAATTTTGTTCCTTCTCTTTCCAATATCCCTTTGCACGAATTTAAATCAATAATAATGCCTTTGGATGATTAGATTTGATTGGAATATACATTTAAACCAAATTTGTGATTTTTCCTTGATTTATTTGCCTTTTAATCACCTTTTAAATGAATAAAAATTCATAATAAATCAAATAAATTATGAATATTCGTGGCAATCATATTTGGAGACTTGGATAACTTGTGGACCAAGATTGAATCTTAAAAAGTTAGGCCCATTTGCAAGAAAATCCAATTCGACCCACTTTTGTTTCACATTTTGCCTTCAAAATTGTCCAACTTTGATAAGGCACATCTCCCTCAATTTTTAAGATATGGAAGAGTTCTAAGACTTTTTGGAAACCTCAGGGTGTCTTCTATAAGCCATTTTAGAACTTTTTTCCATTTGAACATTTTATCTTGATGATATGCGCTTTGGCAAAAAACTACTTTTGGTTGACTTTTGAAAAGGACCTATAATCCTTTGGACCATATCTCCTCAATGAAGCATTTTTAGCCTTGACATGTGAGGGTCAAAGTTGTAGAGAACTCAATTTCCTTCGAAATAGGCTTTGGTTGGGAAATTTATGATGTTCCATGTGGAAGTTATGGCTGGTCAAAGTTCAGTTGACTTTTGAGACCAAAAAACCCTAATTTAGTAACTTTAAATCTTGTTGATTTTGAAGCTTTCCTTGATGAAACATGATCAACCCTTGATCAAATGATAAATGGTACTTCAAAACAAGGATGTTTGACCAAAAATCAGGAGTTTTGATTGTGATTTGACCATAGTTGACTTTTAGGTCAAACTAGTCGACTGTTGACTTTCTGAGCAATTTAATGAGCAATCTTTGGAATTGAAGCTTTAATTTTAGCATGGAGATAGTTTGAAACCCAATAAGCCATATGAAATCCATTGGATACCTTGATTCATCAATTTTCTTAAGAGGATTCAAAACCCTAGTCCAGGAGGTCTTTGGTTAGGAGAATGTGCCTTGAGTTAACCATTGAGCCTTGAGTCATTGTATGAGTTTGAAAGTGAAATGGGATGGGAAAATTTTGTGGTATGACACAATGATGTTAAATCCTTTTGGTCTTGGAACCAGATCCCAAACATCATTCCTTATAAACTGATTTAATTCTTCTTGGATGACAATTATCCAGTCAGCATCTTCCAGAGCTTGATCAACAGAAGTTGGCTCGATCAGAGATACTAGACCAAATTGACATTCTGCATTGTTCTTAAGGAATGCTCTTGTTCTGATGGGATCATCTTTCTTTCCAATGATAACATCTTTTGGATGAGTAGAGTTGAGTCTAGAAGATCTTCTGAGTGTTGGCTCTTCAGATATTCTGAGATTCTCTAAAGAAGCTACAACTTGATCTTTTGATACTTTTTTATTCTTGGGTTCTTCATGATCTGAGTTAGAAATATATAAATCTGCAAAATTCTCAAACTGCTTTGGCTTTTCAAGACCAAGCTTATCATCAAATCTGATATTGATTGATTCTTCAACTACCAGAGTTTCAGTATTGTATACTCAGTAGCCTTTTGAGCATTCAGAATATCCAAGTAGAAAACACTTCTGAGCTTTAGAATCAAACTTATGCAGATGATCTTTGTAACACCCCAAATCTACCCGATAAATTATACAGAAAATTCGAGTATAAATTTCAAACAAGTTCATTTGAGGTATCACATATTCGTCATCTCAAAAACATTTACGGCTTACTTGCCTTCATATAGATACATAACACATAAACATAAACGGACAATTAAAATTAATTCTCAAAATCACTGTATCAAAATAATTATTTTACCTCGCAGCAGAATTCACAAAACATCACAATGATTTATTTTAATCATAACATCTTCACAAAACAAGTTTGAGTCACAACCAAAATAAAACATCACTAAAAATCCATCAAACATAATAATTACTAAAACAATAGTTTATCCCCCCCGAGTGCTACGAATCAGAGCAAGACACCAACTCGAATAACAGCAACTAAAGACTTCATAAAATCACTCCAAGCTTCCATCGCAATCTTGAGTACCTGTCCATTTCCCATGGTAGGGAAACATCATTCAGAAAGGGTGAGATATCTACCAATATAAACAAACGCATGATAACCAATATATTAGAATTAAATCATACAAAATTATCACGTTACAACTTTCAGACAACAGTTATAATAACAATTAACATGAACAGTTATAATAACAAAAATCAACAACAACATATTAATAGTTATAACAACTATTTCTCATCTTCCAGACAATACCTGTCACGACACGTCATTAGTGTAGCAACTTATAATTACAACTTCACATTATCACAATTCAACAACAACTCAAGTCACATCACGTCAAAATTAAATCACACTCATGCCACATATAATGAGACTCTAACAAATGCACATGCATGTGGTACCCAGGGCTTCAGCCCCCATCGCCAATTGCCAGTTAAACCGAGGCATCAAGGCATAAGCCTTCATCACTAATTTGCCAATCCAGGCCATCACCAAAATGCATATGTATATGAATGCAACAAACACACACAACAAACAAAACAACATCACCGTCACAAAGACATAAGCCTATATCGTCGCTATACCTATAAATAAAGGTATTCATCGTCACTGAAACATCCTGCAACTTCGCATAAAACCACGACAGTATACACATCGCTCAAAAATCACAAAGAAATAACAATCCAACATACTCATCATAATTCACAAAACAAGCCAAGCATAATCACCTACTAACATATGCGAACTACCTATACAATTTTCAATTAATTCTAGTTAATTAATTATACAGCTTAAATAGGCTAATTCGGCTAATCGATACTAATTTTATCTAAATTCAACGTACCACTTATACTGCTTCTGCTAATTTAATTAAACACTGACAATTAAATTACACCTCTAACAACTCTATCGAAATGGAAAATAATTAAAATTAACTCATTAATCTGATTATTTATCTCTAATTCCAAAAACGCTTAAAATATTATACTAATAATATTAACATAAGAAAGTAACCTGACGTTCATCACCACAGACTAATAATATTAACATAGGGCATCATGCCCATCGTCACACATCATGGTGACCGCCACCAACAAATCCCGCCGACCGTCACCGAACAACATGCTTATCGGCATGTCCTCTAACCACATGTGCCGATTCAATTTCTCTCCTCCATAATTTACACAATTAATCATCAATTCCAGTCTCCAAGTATCCCAATAGTTATTTTGCACCACATATTTAACTACACTATCGATTCAACAACAACAAGATTCGACACAACAGCATAAAAATTATTGTTTTGCAACATAAATCACACACAAATAAACAAGAATAATTTCCTACGAATTTAACCCCCACATATCATTCATCATGAGTTGGGTTATAGAGTTAGAACCCCACCCCTTACCTTGTATTCGGAGTCCGTTCTACAATTCTATCGATCGAAGCCATCTAGCCTCAGCTTCCAACCATTGCCTCTTTTAATCAGAATCAAAAGCTGAAAATTTTCCCAAATATGCAGCTACAGTGGGATGATGATATCTCACAACTCAGACCTTATTTTGAAGATCCCAACGGTCAAAAGTTATATATAGGTGTTGCGAATCTACCCATAAAATTTGGTGGCGATCCAACGGTTAACGAATCGGGGATCTTCGATTTAGTGAGACTGCTGCAAGAAAAACGGGAATAAATTTCTCTCCTATTTTCTCTCTTCTCTACAACTTCCCATGACCAATTCCACTTTTTCTCTTCTAATTAACCTAATCCTTATCTTAACCCAATTTCATTAAACCTATTGGGCCTAACATTCACACTCCACTTTTTACTACCACCATCACTTAATTAAGTCCATATAATAAATCTAGTATTTCTTCAATACTATTTCTACAACTTAATCAATTAATTAATCAACTAATTAATCATAAAAACTCATGTCAACAATTCTCAACACTCCAAAAAATTCAATAATTATATTCGAAATAATTTGAAAGTATTTAATTAAATAATTAACTAAATACCGGGTGTTACAATCTTTAGTATCCAGAATATAGCATACACATCCAAATGGATGAAAATAAGAAATGTTGGGCTTTTTGTTCTTCCACAATTCATAAGGAATCTTATTATGAATATGTCTTATGGAGATTCTATTCTAAATATAACATGCTGTGTTAATTGCTTTTGCCCAGAAATGCTTAGCCATATTGGTTTCATTGATCATGGTTCTGGCCATTTCTTGTAGAGTCCTATTCTTTCGTTCTACAACTCCATTTTGCTGTGGAGTTCTAGGACAAGAAAAATCATGGGCAATACCATTTTCTTTGAAATAAATTTCAAAGAATCTGTTCTCAAATTCACCACCATGATCACTTCTGACCTTTGTGATTTTTCATTTCTTCTCAGATTGAATTTGAGTGCAGAAGTCAAAGAACACAATATGTGACCCATCCTTGTGTTTCAAGAACTTTACCCATGTCCATCTGGTATAGTCGTCTATGATGACTAATCTATATTTCTTCCCTATGATTGATGCTGTTTTGACTGGGCCAAAAAGATCAATGTGTAGAAGTTCTAGCGGCCTAGAGGAAGAGACAACATTTTTAGACTTGAATGCAGGTTTTGAAAACTTCCCTTTCTAACATGCTTCGTAAAGAGCATCTGATTTATATTTCAGATTAGGGAGTCCTCTGACCAGATTAAGTTCGTTATTCTGAAAAATCTTTCTCAAACTAGCATGCCCTAATCTTCTGTGCCAGACCCACGGCTCTTCACTAACAGACATAAGGCAAGTAACATTTTGATTCTTAAGATCTGAAAGATCAATCTTATAAATGTTGTTCTTTCTCTTGCCTGTAAATAGGATTGAGCCATTCTTCTGACTAATAGTTTTACAAGACTTTTGATTAAAGATTATGTCATAACCATTGTCACTTAATTGACTTATGGACAATAAGTTATGAGCAAATCCATCTACTAAAAGAACATTAGTTATAGAGGGAGAGTTACCAATGCATATGGTTCCAGAGCCAATGATTTTGCCCTTCTGGTTCCCTCCAAACTTTACTTCTCCAGCAGATTTAACTTCCAGGTCTTAGAACATAGACTTTTTTCCCGTCATGTGTGTCATACCCCAAATTTGCCCGCATTGGTATTAATATTCAATTTGATTTATGTAAAAATATTTCTTCTACTAATTATCTTGACGAATGTTTATTTGTAAGATTATTTTCGGAAACGGGGGTTCATTTTCATGTTCTATCAAATAAAGGCTTTTTCCAAAAAAAAAAGAAAAGATTTTAATTATGTGGCCCACTAAAGACTTTAAGTTTGACCCATTGGATATATTCAGATTTTACAATTCAATTTATTTTCGAAATACTTGCTTGGAATATCTGTATGGCTATGTGTATATATTTTCGAAATACGGTGGACAAAGCTTTTCGTTAATCACTATTATTGTATTTATCAACATAATTAATCATTTATATTATTATTACTATTATAACTAACCAAGATAATAACAATGGTACAAAGTAATTATATTTTATATTGTTGTTGTTATTATTTCGATTATTACTTATTTAATTAATATTATTCAAAATTCACTATCATTATCCCATTATTAAACATTACTATTTATTGTTAAAGAATTATTTTTAGATATATTTATTAACTAGTGGGGCTGCGTCCAAAGAAATTATGTATCATCATTAACAACTAATATTATTAAAATCAATTTTTTGTCACTTTTAAAATTGTATCTTAAGTATTATTATGTTATACTAAGATTAAAAATAACTTTTTCATTAAAACTTTTTTTAGGGTCATTACTATTATTATTTCTCTTATTAATAAAAAAAATCTAAAATAAACTTTAAGAAAAAAATCGATCAACATTGTCCCTTTAGGTTAATTATTATTGTTATTATTGTATATTATATATTGGGAATTAGGATATTTGTAATTATTTTGTTGTTATTAAAAAAAAATATGAATCAAGGGAAATCACTGCTATATTACGGTTCCTACATCTTCATGGTGCAAATCTTCATCAAATCTCTTTAAAAGTCTCAGTATGCTCAATCTTCAAACTGAATCAAAACTATCCGAAATAACAACAAATAACGGTAAACTATTTCTAAGAGGATGCAGAATTACGGTCCCAAATCAAATCAAATTTGCATAATTTTATTCCAAATCTGAATCGTATATTGTATTATTATTAATAAGAAAGACATATCATATGAGAATGTGAGAATAAATATGAGCCATTGGATTTTAAAATAAATGGTGGAGATTATGGGAGAATCTTTTTTTTCTCTCTCCTACATCATTTATTTCAAAATGTAGGAGAGAGAAAAAAAAGATTCACCCATAATCTCCACCATTTATTTTAAAATCCAATGGTTCAGATTCATTCTTACATTCTCATATAAATATAGCATTCTCATATGATATGCCCTCATTAATAAGAACATTTAAATAAAAGTACGACTAATAATAATTTTATCTCCTAACGTATATTATTTTGTTTTTTTATTAATAAATAATTGGGATAAAAAATATACTGATTATGGATGTTACTTCATATTCTATAAGTTTAATTTATTTTATAATTATTAACCTCTAGCAATTAATTTTTATTCCAATCTCCACTTAATAATTAATTTAGGTAAACTAATTAATAGTATATTTAAGTTAATAAAATAGAACTTATTTTTGCTTAAGTTTTAAATTCATTTCATGATAAATTAAACGAATAATATTTGAAATAAATAAGCTTTTGTTTATATATATATATATATATATATATATATATATATATATATATATATATATATATATATATATATATATATATATATATATAGATAGAGGAGGGATCAAATTACACCCGAAGAGTTACACCACGAGTTACACTCAATCAATAACTACATCTCGAATTAATATTTTATAAATTCAACCGTTGGATTGAAACATAATATCACATAGATCATACCTATAAAGTTTGAACTTAATCTATAATGATTTACTATGTCATTGAATTGCATTAAAATTAACGTTATATGAAAGCTCATTTTGACGTTAATCTTTGGATATCTTGATGATATAGTAAATCATTATAGATTAAGCTCAAACTTTATAGGTATGATCTATATGATATTATGTTTCAATCCAACGGTTGAATTTAAAAAATATTAATTCGAGATGTAGTTATTGAACGAGTGTAACTCGTGGTGTAACTCTTCGGGTGTAATTTGATCCCTCCTCATATATATATATATATATATATATATATATATATATATATATATATATATATATATATATATATATATATATATATATATATATATATATATATATATATATATATATATATATATATATATATATATAGGGGACGACTCAAGTGAGAACACTTGGTTATTATGAGAAATGAGAACAACGAATCACGACCATTAAATTTGATTTTAATGGACTGGATTGGTTTCTCTTTCTATGATCCTTAATAATTATTTTAAATTAACATAGAAAGAGAAACCAATCCAGTCCATTAAAATCAAATTTAATGGTCGTGATTCATTGTTCTCATTTCTCATAATAACCAAGTGTTTTCACTTGAGTCGTCCCCTATATATATATATATATATATATATATATATATATATATATATATATATATATATATATAATTCTATTTATAATTTTGTACAAATTAAAATACCTACTGAAGCGTTTTAATATACAAATTTACACATGTACTTAATTGATTTCTTCTTATTTAGTCATTATAATTTGATTTTCTTTTTAAAACAAAAGAGTTAGATTAATAATATATATGTATCTTATAAAATATAACTATTTCTGAATTCAATAAAAAAACACTAATCACCAATTATAAAAAACACAAAAAACAGGGATTGTACACAATATTACTTTTCATATAACTGCGAACTACCGTAACTGCGAACTACGTAAAATACATCTCAACATACAAAAATAATGGTGTACAGTCCCATAAGAAACACCAACAAACACCATGAACTACGTTGACTCTGATCCTCCATCAAGGAGGTACGTAGGCATTTGGGCAACCGGAACGAGTCCCCTTCCTCTAAAATTAAGTAGGTTTGAAATTTTATTATCTACCCTATGTCATACCCTAAATTTGTCCTACCCCTTTACTTTTATCTGGCTTGCCACTCATAAACATACATCCATTTAGGTCATACCATTGCATGCATCCATATCATTGGTCCTTGATCAGAAGAAGAGACTTGAAGCCTAATATGGGGTGTCATCGGCTTGCCCAAGACCTCTTGAAATCAGGGTTCTCATCCAGTTCATAGCATTGGCAAGAATGTACAAGCTTAGAAGTTATCTGATCCTCTTAATCAGGGTTTCCTTGACCAAAGTCAACCAATTGACTTTCTGGTCAACATTTAATCAGGAATAGATTTTATGAGTGAGAGGCTTTCACATTGACTAAGTGGATGTACTCATTTGACTGGATTTGACTGGAAGAGATTTAATCGGGAATTTCATCAATAATCAGGAAAATTAGAACAGTTGACTTTTAGGTCAAAATGAGAAGAATTATTCAAATATTGACTTTTGGTGGAAAATCAGTCAAGAAAAGTCAAAGAGTGGATAAAATCAGGAGTTTGACAAAAGTTGCCAAAAATAGAAAAAAGACAAAAATGGAAAGTTTTAACACTTAGAAAATTTTTGGCATCTTAAAGCTTGGTAAGCAGTCCACTTCACCATCAGTTTACACGTGGCAAATGACTTTTTTTGGAGAAATTTCCAACATCAAAGTTGTTCCTCTCATGGAGGAGAACAACTTTGTAGTTGGACACTTTTTCATTTGAAGCTTGGTTAGAGAGTTATTAAAGTTTGAAGCTGCTGAAAATTCATTTGATCTAGGCTACAATTCAAGTCATGAACCAAGTCATGCCCTAGCATTTTACCAAACACTTGGTGTGCCAAATGTCAAGCTAGTTATTGAGCTCTACAAGAATGCTATAAGTTCAGACTTGGTATGCTTCCATTCTTTGCCATGTCCTCTATGCAATGAAACAAGAATTGAGTCAATTTGCTGGATATTGAATCAATTGTGAATGTTCAAAGTCAAGCCCTTGCCATGTTACACACTGCCAGAGGCACAAGCCAGAATCCTGAGTCACACGCATGCAGTTGATCAAACACATGGTGTGCTGACTTTGAAGCCAATTGTAGAGGCCTATGAGTTTCCATTGAGGTCAAAATTGGTATCAAACTGCTCCTTGCCAAGCCCTCTTTACAACAAGCCATGGGTGGTAACAATTGGGTATATGTGGACCAAGATTGACATGTCCAAAGTTGTGCCCTGACTAAGCCATATCTTTGCCACAAACCTGAGACCAGGTCAAGCCACACACGCAAAGCTCCAGCAATGGCAATACCATGAGTTCATAGCCATTTTATTACACTTCCAGCCCTCATATCAAGAATCTTCCAAGACCAATATTGCTCACTTTCATCCCCTCTTTCAATTGATACCAGAGTTATAACTTTTGATTGAAGGATCGGCGAGTAATAAGGTTCCAAAGTGGTGTGTCTGATATGGTTGCAACCACTGAACTTGCCCAGCTCTAGCCATGCATGCAGCTTGCCCATGAGATAAAAGCACACTACACTCACCCACACCATAACCTCATATGCACCTCACACTCACTATATAAACAAAACCTTCTCCACAAACTCAGCACACACTTCATTTTTCATTTTTCAGTTTCACACTCTTTTCTCCCTCTTCACTCTCTTCTCTCTCATCTTCCTCTCTCTCTCTCTCTCTCTCTCTCCACCATAACTGTTTCTCTAACTAACTCCTCAAACCACCGCAACAAACTTCTCTAACTAACTCCGGCCACCACCAAACCTCAACAATCTTCGATTCATCATCAACAGCAACACCATAACAACCATCATCATCGAAGCGTTAGAAATCCTCCATTGTTGTTACTCATCACCTTCCTTGAGACTCCATCACCAAGTTTTTGAAAATGTCACTTACAGTGCTTCAACAATCTCATAGCACCATCATTATGGGAGTCACGTTGTAGCAGACTCATTTACAAAGACTAGCATCACCGTCGTTATCTTTGAAGATCCGGCTCCAGAGATTTGAGCTTATTTCTCCATTTGACGCATACATCAAGAAGTGGAGATACTCGGAAGATCCTTTCTCATCACAAATCGTCTCCAGGTATGCAACTCGAACTCCTCAGTATCTTCATCATGTATGAGCATGTAGTATGAATGAGGAAACAGTTTGTTGCTTGATGCATATACCTGCTAACCTTTGAAAGCTTTATCTTACATGAAATAGTGGCTCCTTGAATGTTTAAGTCATGTTTCTGGTTTCTGAATAGCGTAAGGATTAACAACGTGTAAATCTTGCGTTTTCATGGAGTCCGCATAATGTTAGGATTTTGCATCTTGTCTCGGCTCACATGATAGAGATAGAATTAGAGAAAAGCAGTGTTAGATCCATGTTCAGTGCGAGATTCCGTGCGGAATGATGGTAGGGTTTGACTTTGCTGGGCACGTATGGTGGTGGTTGACGGTGAAGTTCGCCGGGGAAGACGACCGGAGCCCTAGCTCCGGCGTCTGAGTTTGTTTTACATATTTCCCCTCCGTCCAGCATACGTGGCGCGTGGATATTGGATGCCATTCCCATATATTCCTTTTTTGTCTTATTCATATGATGGGGATGGCACTGTGGCGCGTTATGATTGGTTGTTGCATCTTTTTGTCCTCTTGTGACTTAAAAGAAAGTTTGCCCAATTGATATTAGTCTAGTATATTTTCATGTCACGTTGCTATAATAAACACAATGCTGAATGATGATAATCATATAACAAATAAAAGTGAATGGAATATAAGGTGAATTGTGAGGTAGTGGGCCACGCGCTTATGGGCTTCGCCCCGTTTCCAGAATCACATCCCCCAATTGCTAATGCACCACTGTTTAGTCCCTGGGCCTCTATGCGCCTATGCTATCTCCACCCCCGTTTCTCTGGCCCAGTATTGCTTGTACATGATTTTAGTTCATACAAAAAGTACTTTTGCACCCCCATGCTGTTAATCATAAAAACAAATAATAAAATTGACTTTTCCTTTAATTCTTTTTGCATATTAATTGAGTTTTTCTTAAATAAAAAATGAAAAAACATTTTTTCATCCAATTAGACATTTAGAAATATTATTTCCTTTTAATTGGAATTTTAATTGATTTATTTCTTTGATTTGTGATTGGTTGATGAACCATAAAAATAATAAATAAATAGTTTTAGTCTTTAATAAAAATAGTTTCTCACATGAATAAAATGCATTTGCTTGTGAATAGTTTAAGATGTTGTTCCTTTTATTTTTGTGAATATTTTCAATATATTGTGAAGTACTTAAATAGGAATTAGAATAACATAGGCTTAGAGATTAGGCTAGTCCCCCACTTGTTCATTCTTTTTCTTTTACAACATAAAACATCTAACAAATATTCAAATAAAATCCCATTAAAAAATACAAAGAAAATACCTAAAAAACATTAATAAAAAAGTGAAAATCATTAAAAAGGGAATGGAAGCTTGGATCTCCCTTGCTTTAGGGAATCATTCGAGTGCTTGGATCTCCCTTGCTTTAGGGTTCCATTCGGGCGTAAGTTCCCAAATTCTAAAAGACACAAACCAAAGAGTAACTCGAGCTTCCCTTGCTTTAGGGATTTTCTCGAAACACTCAAACTCTCTCTCTTTCTCTCCTTTCTTAAGGGCATTGTTATCTCCGCTCTATTGCATCCTAGGCTGTCCCCTTATGCAAGAGCGCGAGCGTTAACTCCGCCCAACTAAAAAACACGAAAACTAACAAAACTATGGAGCCGAACTACGGCGCTCTGATTCCTGAAAGGGATACGTAGGCATCAAGTCGCGGGGCTTGAACGAGCACACTTGTAAATATTTCCTTCTTTTCCCCGTATTTCTTTTTGCATGCATTCACATGTAGGTAGACATAGATACACACCCTTTAGATAGAAACAAACATAGGTGGATACCATCGAGTACGATGGGCGCGAGGGGTGCTAATACCTTCCCCTCGCGTAACCGACTCCCGTACCTTGATTCTCTGGTCGCAAGACCCTGTTCCGTCCTTTGTTAGGTTTTCTGATATTCCTTTCCCTTAAGGGATAAATATATTGGTAGCGACTCTGTTCATTTTTTCGCGTGCGTGCGACACCCTACTGTGCACTTTTAACCATAAACCTTACCGTAATACTCTTACAAACCTTAGAGACATTTAGAAAACCTTAAGGAAGGGTCAAAGGTGCCTAACACCTTCCCTCGACCCTAATTTCTCAACTTACCTAGAAACTCTTATTTAGGTTTTTATCCCATGTTTACCCTTATCTTAGGATAAAATAAAAACATAGGTGACGAATCTATATGTTAGGTTAATAGCCTTAAAATTAAAAGTCGGTCGTAACAATGTGTCGTGAGCATCTAGAGTCCAGGTACCATGACATGTTTGCCTTTGTCTTTTGAGCCTTGAAGGAGATCTGCAACATGAATTATCTTTTCCTTAGGTACCCACATTCTTTTGGGTCCTTTTGGGTTAGTCCTTTTCAAGTTCTGGTTGATTTGAGATTTAGCATGAGGTTTCACATAATATCTTTCAGAATGTGTAATGGCATGTTTCCTTGTGTGAGTTATGTGGAAACTCTTAGCATGTGATGTGTGCTTAATATCATAAGAATGGTCATACTTGAGCTGATCATATAAAGGTTTGTATGTGATAATTATCTCATCAACAGGTTCAAGTTTATATGTGGTTTCACCCTCATAGCCTATACCAATTCTCTTGTTTCCACTTACTCCATATATCATAGAGGCTAGCTGACTTCTGCCAATACCTCTGGAAAGAAACTTTCTGAAACTCAAGTCATATTCCTTCAGAATATTGTTCACGCTTGGAATAGACTTTTCTGAACTTGAAGATGATTCAACATCTTTAGATTGATTTAAAACTTTTTCTTTTAGTTCAGAATTTTCTATTTCAAGTCTCTTAGTTTCAGATGCAAAGAGCTTTTTCAGCTTTTTGTATTTGATATTAAGTTTAGCTTTGATTTCCAGAAGTTCAGTTATGCTGGAAACTAAGTCATCTCTAGAAAGCTCAGAAAATACCTCTTCAAAATCTGAGTCTGATATAGATTCTGATTCTTCATCAACAGTGTCCATCAATGCTATGTTTTCCTGCTCATCTTCATAGTCTCACTCTTGATCAGAAGAGTTTGAGTCATCCCAAGTAGCCATTAAGCCTTTCTTCTTTTCAAATCTTTTCTTAGGCTTTTCCCTCTGAAGCTTTGGACATTCATTCTTGTAGTGTCTAGGCTCTTTACATTCATAGCACGTCACCTTCTTCTTGTCAGATCTTTTGTGTCCAGAAGATTCTCTATTTTTAGGCCTCTTAAAGTTCTTGAAGTTCTTGAACTTTCTCAGCTTGCTCCTCCAGAGTTGATTTACTCTATTGGATATTAGAGACAATTCATCATCATCATCTTCTTCTTCTAATTCTGACTCTTAAGAATCTTCTTATTCAGCCTGAAAAGTGTTAGTTCATTTTTTAATATTAGATTTTAATGCAATAGACTTACCTTTCTTTTGAGGCTCGTTTGCATCCAGCTCAATCTCAGGAATCCTTAGGGAACTGATCAGCTCCTCAAGAGAAACTTCATTCAGATTCTTGGAAATCTTGAATGCGGTCACCTTGGGTTCCCATCTTCTAGGTAAGCTTCTGATGATCTTCTTTACATGATCAGCTTTGGTGTAGCCTTTACCTAGCACTCTCAATCCAGCAGTCAGAGTTTGGAATCTTGAAAACATTGCTTCAATGTTCTCATCTTCCTCCATCTTGAATGCTTCATACTTCTGGATTAGAGCTAAGGCCTTTGTCTCATTTACTTGAGCACTCCCTTCATGAGTCATCTTTAGAGATTCAAAGATGTCATGAACTGTTTCTCTGTTTGTTATCTTCTCATACTCAGCATGAGAGATAACATTTAGCAATATGGTCCTTGACTTGTGATGATTCTTGAATTCTTTCTTTTGGTCATCACTCATAGCTTGCCTTGTAATCTTTACTCCACGGGTGTTTACAGGATGTGTGTAACCATCCAACACTAAGTCCCATAAGTCACCATCTTGACAAAAAAAGTAACTTTCAAGTCTATCCTTCCAATACTCAAAATTTTCACCATCAAAGACTGGTGGTCTATTGTAACCATTGATGCTACTGCTTCCATTGTTACCATTGTTGTTTTGTTCAAGAGTAGGAGTAGATGAAGTTGTTTCAACCATTTTGACTTTGTGTTTTTCTCTCTGAATCTTTTGTCTAACACGGTTAAGTGCCTGCACCTAGAACCGGTGCTCTGATGCCAATTGAAGGAGTAAAAAACACTTAGAAAGGGTGGGGGGATTGAATAAGTGTAACTTCAAAAACTTGGAAGATAAAAACAATGAACATAATTATTTTTATCCTGGTTCGTTGTTAACCAAACTACTCCAGTCCACCCTTGACAAGGTGATTTACCTCAACTGAGGATTTAATCCACTAATCCAACTGATTACAATGGTTTTCCATTTAGATACCCTCTAAGTCTTCTAGAGTCTACAGATCACAACTTGATCACTCTAGGAATCCTTTTACAATCAATGTAAAATAAATGTTTACAAGAGTTTGAATGCTTCTAATAAAGTTGTAATCACAAATGTGATATTTCTCTTAAGTTCTAAACTTAACACTCACTAAGATATTACAAAGTTTGTGAGGTTGAAGATGAAGTTCTTTAGTTTTTGAATTTGACAGTTGTGGACCTCCGTTTTTTTCGGGCCATACCTCTGAGCGGGAGAGATACGTGAACTGACTCTTTTTTATCGCTTATGCTTTCGCATTTTTGAAAATTCACAGAGTCGCCACCGACCTTTTATTTTATCCAATTAAGGAAAGGTTTATAAAAGAAACAGAAAAAAGACCTTTAAGAAATTCCGGGTAAGGGGGTAGGTTATACAAAGGGAAGGTGTTAGCACCCTTTGTATCCATGATTATCCATGGGCTCTTAAGTTTGCTTAGCTCACTTGTTTTTCGATCACTTTTCAATTGCTTTAGAATGCTCATATGTGGTTTCAAATACCTTTGTAAATTGAATTTGTAATGATCCTTGTGCGGATGTATACAAAATGTTTGTTTATCTTTCGAAAGATGTTTTGAAAAGAACGTTAACTTTGTAATGATCCGTGTTTGGATGTATACAAAATATTGTCTTTTTGGAAAGTTTTGTTTTGGAAAACAACAGTGTATGAGAATTTTGTTTGTTTTGGTTTGAGCAAGCAAACTAGGAGGTCTACCCTGAGTTGTAAGGTCTTTATCCTATTTCCTTTAAGAATCTATCCTTTCACCGGATACAAACAAAAGGTTCGATTTTGTACTCGAAACAGTAGAATTTTGACTTTGATTTTGAAAAGAATGAGAAGGGATTACCTTAAGAGGTGCAAGTGTGATTGTGTTTGTATTCAGATATTTTATCTTTGAAGTTAGTGATCTAACGGTTCAATTTTATCTTTGACATACACGCAGTTTATATTTGCTGGAAATTAAAATGCGGAAATGTAAAGTGCGGAAAGTAAATCTACGCTATTACATCGATTGTGCAGGAAATGTAAACTAGCCTATTTACATGAATTTGACATCCTATACATTTATCTAGGAATTTAAATTGCAAGAAAAATAAAAGGCATGTTTTTGGATTTTTTTTATGATTGATTTTAATTATAATTAATGCATGATTAATTAAATTAAAATGAAGAAAAAAAAAAGAAAATAGATTTAAACCTAGAAATTAAGTTTAAAATATGTACAAAATATTTGTCAATTAATTTTAAAACAAAACTAATTTTTTTGGAATTTTTGAAATTGATTTGAAATTGATTAAGCTAATTAATACATAATTATACAAATAATTAAAACTTAAAGAGAAAATTATTCAAAATATGTACAAAATTAGTCTATAATATATAAACAATATTTAATATAAAGAACAATTTTTTTTATGATTTTTTGATTGGTTAGAATAATTAAAAAGCAAATATATAAATATATACTAATTAATTATGCAAAATATTGAAATTATGAAGAAAAATAAAATATTTTTATATCATAAAATAAAATATTATTTTAGAAGTCTAAAAATATTTTTTGTGTATTTTTTGGATTTTTAAAACTATTTTTAATTAATTTTGCAAAGAAATTAAAATAGAAATAGAAAATATAAAAGGATATGATCAGGTGTGGAAATTAAGTGATGTCCATGGTGTGGATCACTTGTCTGGTGCGTTGGATTGAGGATTAGTGGAGATCAAGGGCTCAGATTGCAAGACACATGGTGCACGTGGTTAGAGGAGTAGCATGAGATCATGCTGACTTTGAGAGTCCAGCGTGGGGTCCACATGCAGCTGACTGGCGAATGAGAGGGGAGGAAAGTGCCACGCGTGTGGTCAACTTCTCAACCTCACTATTCATCATCTTCTTCCTTTTACATGCGGAATTTCTTGCAGATTTACCTGCGGATTTTCCTGCGGATTTTGCTTTCAATTCTTTTACCTTTTGGATGACCTACAAAACGAAAATAAAAAAAAAACAAGGGCCACCCAGATCACCTAAATGGACCCTCCTGAACATGATAGTGTCGTTAGTTTTTTCATTTGGAGCCTTTATCATGGAAAACGAAAGGTTTACATCTTTGAAGCTCAAAAATGGTAGAGCTTCAAAACCACGTTAGAACTTGCATGTAATCACCCAAATCTACTCTATGTCATGCCATGAGTCCATTCAAATGATTAGTTTGTATTATAGTCAAGCGTGCATATGAAAACGAAAGCTACATGGTTATGAACATGAAGATGATCGTGAGCATGTTTAAGGTTGTTTCAATCACATGTTATGAGTCAATCCTTACCTATGATGTTATACAAGAGTAATAGGATGATTATTTTGTATTGATAGTGGCTGGAGATATGAAAACGAAAATTACATATATTTGATATTTTTTTGAGAATTTTATGTAGATGATGGCTATGCTCTTGCTATAATTTCGTGTGTGTCCATTACATTGAAGTATGCTACCTATTTATAAGCCAAGAGCTGCTTGGAAGTGAAGCTAAGAAGCATTCATTGCTTGGTTGAAAGTTTGATTTTTAAATATTAAAAATCCTTAAATATTTGACCAAGTCTTGCTCTCCTTTAATTCTCTTGCCTTGTGCTTCAATCCTCTGCAGAAAATCAGAGATTCCTTGGGTGACTCATGCTTAGATTGTAAGCTATCCATTATCCATTCATTTTTCCTTTTAATTTAATCTTAAAATAAGATAAAATTAAGCCAAAAATGAATAAAAATGGTATGGGCTTAGTCTTGGTCGTGGGAGGCCCATAATATTATGGAAATGATGTTTGAACCATGAAAACTTGGCCCCATTTGGAAAAAATACATTTTTGAGCAATGTTGGTTTTATGCATTTTCCCAAAATTTAGCCAACTTCAACAAGGTGTAAATCCCTCAATTTTTGTCATATGAAGGAGTTCTTGCACTTTTTGGAAACCTCCAAGAGTCCTCTAACCAATGTCTTTGGTCTCATGTCAAAATGATTTTTGATGCTCCTTGTGTGTCCTTTTGAAAAAAGTGTTTTTTTGTTGACTTTGAAAATGAACTGTAATGTCTTTGGTCATATTTTCCAAATGGTGAATGCAATGACCATGTGATCAATTGCATTTGAAAGATAATTGAATTTCCTTCAAAATGAGCTTTGGTTTGAATTTTTTGGATGAAGGATGAGAAAGTTATGATTAGTCAAAGTTGAGTTGACTTTTCAGGCAAAAACCCTAATTTTGAATCTTAGGGTTTTGTTGATTTTTGATCTTTCCTTGATGAATTATGATCATCCAATGATCAAATGATGAATCCTTTGACAAAATATGGACTTTGACAAAAAATTTCATTTTTGACTGTCTGTTGACTTTTTGGTCAAACGGGTCGTCTGTTGACTGTTTGAGCTGCTGACGGTGCGTCTGAGTGAATTGAAGTTTGAAAATTTGTATGATGGTACTTTGAGATATATGGATGTGCATGAAATCCATTTGAGGTCTCAAAAACTTGTTTCTCCTGTAAAAACAAGAAAACCCTAGTCAGGGACTGTTTGTGTAGGAGACAGTTAAGCGTACCTGATTTTTGTGCAGTGTTGAGTCTCTGCTAATCGCGTGATATTCAGAAGACTTCTAGAACAAAAATCTTGGAATTTTGAATTGTAAAAGATTGATTTGATTGATGGTACAAAACACTGAGAATTGTACTGCCAGCAGTTTGACTGTCGACTGACCGTTCAGATATTGACGTAGCAGTTAGAGTGAAAAATCAACAGTCAAAGTTAATTTTCTTTTTTTTTGTTGTTTTTGTTTTTGTTTTATGTGAAAAATGAAAGTTTATTTACATGACTTGTTAAAAAAACACAGACATAATAAATAACTAATATTTACTGTATGCGGGCAAAATTACCGATAATAACCCTGAAAATCATTTAATGCACAGAAAAATGAATATTTGACTGGCAGAAAACACAAAATATTATCTGAGTAATTAAGCAATATTATGACAAATAGTACAACATTTAATACTGACAGTACAAATATTACATACTATATTGAACAGTACGAATAAACGGTACATTTAAGAAATAAGAAATACGGCAAATTTTAAGAATGACGATTGATAACCCATGCTACAAATAGTAACATGTAGATGATTGGGAGCATAAGCATCCCAGGTCCACAGTGTTCCGGGCTATGTAGACAGAAGAAAGACATGATCACCGTAGCAATGGTGATGACCATAAGAAAACACGTTTCCCACCGCTTCGCCATTTTGTCGGGGAAGAAGAAAGGATGGATTATGAAGTAGAAATTTGAGAGATGAATTAGAATTTGATATGAGATTTTTATGAAAAAATGAGAGGTATTTATAGAGTGGAAAGAAGGATAGAGACGTTGGGGAATGATGTGATTCCGTACAAAAGGAAAATTTGAGTGGAAATAAGATTTGAAAGAAAGTGTATGATAGTGTTGGGAAAAAGAGAGATGTAGAGAATAAAGTTAGGATTTGATTTTTGAAAAAGAGATTTGAAAAGATTTTTGAAAATAATGGAATATAGTACAAAAATTAGTGGGAAACAATAGATAATAATAATCTACTTGTTACCAGTACAGTCTGAGTTTCCTGATTCTGCGCCTGCAAAAAGATTTAACTCTGTACCAATTGTGTCAGTACTATTTATCCGTAAATAAATAAATAGCATGTGTGAAGTAATAAACAGTATTTGGCGTTTGCGTAAGAATAAATTCAACTGCAAGCCAAATTACTGTATAAGAAAAATTCTAAAAACTAAGTATTTCATATGTCAGGATATTTGTTGAAATAAAAATCCATGATTATATGAGACTCTTAATTTTCAGATTGGAGTTTTCTTGAAAAAAGATGCGGGCAAATTTTGGGGTATAACAACAGCGCTTCTGTAAGTTTTGTGCAAAGTGTTATGTGTTGCTTCTGATCAAAACTTCTATATATATATATAGGCACTTGAGAGGAAATGACTGTTGGGATGCATTTAATGCTTTGCGTGAATAGTACAACGCTGCATTTAATGTTTCACACTTTTGTCAACTACCTCGAGCCTTGCTTTTGCTGCTTTTACTGACTTTGTCTTTTGTAGCTTCTAACGTTCCTTTTGTCAGTCAGAGATTTGACATTTCATCCTTTCATCTTGTACTTTCTTCTGGACTCAAATTTGTAGATAACAACGTTTGAATATCAGAGCCATCAACTTTGGTGCAGAGCATCTTCTGTCTTCTGACTTTGAAGAGCTTTGAGCGTGATACCATCAGAACTTCAAAGCTTGTACTTCTGACTTCCATTATTCTGATGCTTTCCAGTTCATGTTCTGATTTTGCATGACCATTTTCTGATGTCTTGCCAGAGCATGTTCTGATGAAGCCATCCAGAAATTTCTGAGTCGGTGCTTCTGAATGCTGATTTGTGCATACTCTTTATATATTTCCTGAAATGGAAAACTTAAAGGATTAGAGTACCACATTGTCTTATACAAAATTCATACATACTGTTATCATTAAAACTAAGAATATTGATCAGAACATTTCTTGTTCTAACATGATCACCTCTCCTCTTCAAACCCGATACCACCTACAAACAAGAAAAGTTATGCCTAGAACTCAATGTTCTAGGTGTTACAGATTTGAAACGGGTGTTTAGATAGCTTCTATGTGTGATATAGAAGGGATCTAACACAAACAATCAAGAAGTTATTTATGGTTATAGGCTCTTGGCAAGTGTTTGGAGGTATGGTAAAACTTCTATATAGGTATTAGAAGTTGTTTGAAGGGTTAACTTGGCTCAGAAGTGTTTGGTTTGAAAAATGGCAAGTTATGAGCTTAAAAGCTTTAAAAATGGACCAAAAATGGTGATTTTTGGTTAGAGGCATTTTGGTAGGTTAAAGAGAGTATGGACAGCTTCAAAATGGTATTTAGAAGTTGTTCAAACTCTTGTTTGACACCCAGAACTTGTGGAACTCAAAATGACTCTTAAAATGCAAAGATGAGAAAGAGAGAATTTCAAGTTGGTAGGTCACTTGGAGAATTCTGGTGTGTGTGATCCAAGAGGAAAGGTCCTCTATTTATAGGCAAGAATTAGGGTTTGTGAATGGCAAAAGTTCAGAGTTTTAAGTTCACATGTGACTTGTGTACCATCTTGCTTGTTTGTGAAGAAAAGAGAAAGTCATGGTTTCAATGACGAGGTACAAAGCTTTAAGCATTCCTTTAAGGTTTGGATTTGATCTTATAGGCTTTCTTGTGGGTTTTAACTTGATTTTGAGGCAGAAGAGACATTGTAGTGGCTCAAGGAGTGGACTTTGTGCATAAAGCTAACTTTACTAGAATGAAAGTGTTAACTTTGTGCCATTAATGGAATGATCAATTGGATAATGGCTTAAACACTTGGATTATAGCTCAAAAGCAAGTGTAATATTCTGATTATGGTGCTTTGAACAAGTTATATGGCCTACAAGAAAGGAATCTTTCAAATTTGAACAAGTTTGGTTCACAACTTCTTCACTTTGTTCATGTTTCTTCTTCATTTTCAAGTGTTCATGGTGGCATATGGGCAAAACCATATCTCTCAAAATAATCACTTTTTGAAAAAAGTTCCAATGTGATGAGTTGTTTGTTATGCCAATATCTACAACTTTCATGTTGGGAGTTTTTTGAGTTGTATAAATGAAATTTTGAGATCCATGAACTAGGTTAAAATACACTCAAAACCCTAGTTTGACTTTTTGTTGACTTTTTGATTCTTGATTAATTCTTTGAATTTTCTTTGATAAAATTTCTTCAATATCCATATGATGATGATTTGGACTCTTAAAAGTCCATGGTTGACTATTTTCTTCAAAAGTCAAAGGTTGACTTGCACAGTTGACTTTTTCCAAATGAATGACTGCCTTGTGATTTTCAAATGAATCAAGCTCTCCTCTTCAACTGAATGATGTGGATGGATTATAATGTTGATTTGGATTCCCTTGAATCATATTTTGAGTCTTGGAACCATCTCCTGATTAAAAGTCAACCCTCTAGTGAAATTAGGTCAAAACCCTAATTGGAGCTTCTAATGAACTTGGGGGTGATTGATCTTGCATTGACATGTACTTGAGCCTTGATATTGATTGGAGAACCCTTTTAATCATAGAGGAATGTTGAATTTCTTTGTGGGCCTCAAAACCCTAATTTGCTCAACTTCTCCTTGATCAGTCTCATGCCTAAGGATACAAGCAACAAACAACAGTTTTTTTTGGTATTTTGGTTAGAAAATGATATATGCATGATGATTATGATGACAATGATGATCCTAATACTTAGGTTATGGTGGGATCTCAGTGGTAAAAAATTGGGGTGCAACACATTCGTCATCGGGACCAATAAGAACAAATACCTCATAGTGGTCGTCGATTACTTCACCAAATGGATCGAGGCCGAACCATTGGCTAGAATCACATCCCTGAACGTGCTAACTTTCTACAAAAGAAACATCCTCGCTCGGTTTGGGGTGCCCCTAGCCATCATCACCGGCAACGACATCCATTTCACCGACAAACGCTTCCAAGATTTCTTCGGAAAGTTAGGGACGAAACAACACTTTGCATCGGTCGAACACCCCCAAACGAACGGGTAAGGGGAGGCCACCTATAGAGAAATTCTAAGAGTCCTCAAGAGAAGATTAGACGAAATCAAGAAAGGATGGGTCGAGGAACTACACAACGTCCTCTGGGCCTACCGAACCACCCCTCACTCTACGACCGGGGAGACCCCTTTTCGACTCACGTACGGAACTGAGGTCGTGATTCCCATCGAGGAATACATACCCACCAGACATATTGAAGAGCCCCTCGACGAGGAAACAAACAAGGAACAATCCAAGAGGAACTCAATCTGGTCGAAGAGATCCGGACGGGTGCCGCTCTACGCAAAGCATCGCTCAAGCAAAAAATCGCTCTGAGGCACGATGCCAAAGTCTTTAAACGAGAGTTCAAAGTGGACAACTTGGTACTCAAAAGTGTAGCGGGGAAAATCTGATATCGAAGCCATGGGATTGACTCGAATCAATATTCCGTTTGAAATCGCCACCGCGCTTTATTTTTTCAAAGGAAAAGGGAAAAGAACGTAAAACCCAAAGTTTTGTTTTAAAAACAAGAAAGAGAACTCTGGTTCGGGTGTTGATTATATGAGGGGAAGGTTTAAAGCACCCCTCATATCCGTGGTACTCCACGGGAACCTTTTTGAAAATCTGTGTTGTGTGTGTGCTAAAAAAGAGTTTGTTTTATTTTTAAAATAAGCTCGGCAAAGCGTTAAGCTTTGGGCCTACATACCTCCTCGGTGCAATGGAGAAGTCAGAGCTAATGTAGTTCCGCTTTTGGGAAAAACGTTTTTAAAATGAATAAACACTTTGTTGTCGTCGGAGAGAAATACTCAGCCATTGATCTTGAGCATGAGAACAAACAAGTTCTTTGCATCGCAAATGAAAGAAGGGCTCCCACTCGAATAAAATCAACGAGTATGCCACTAGCTCTCTCACGCGGAAAAGATCTCGTTATTATCAATCAATTTCAAAATCGTGGGGTATAACCACCCGTTTCGACAATTAACGGTGTCTAAACTTTTGAAAGAAAATGCCAACAAAGGCAAAAGATATTTTTAAGAAAAGGTTTTGAAAAGATTGCAAACATAAGAAGATTTTGGAAAAAGGGAGAAGATTTTGAAAATCTAAGAAGTAGGAGGAGATGAAGAGGCTAACCTAGTGCATAAAATAAAAGCTAAGGAAAGAAACGGTCTAACCAAATAAGAAGCCAACACTTGACATTAAGAGTCAAGGTAGTTTTCCCATCCTTTGGATTTATCAATACCAACACATTAACACTTGGGGATCCAGATGAACTTATTATCTTAGCACCACTTCGCATTAAGCACATTAAGAATTCTGACGAAAATCGGGCAGAGTAACAGCTGTTTTTGGGTAAAATCCTTATCTCAATGCCTTGGAATTAACCATCAAGGGCTTTCAAGGAAATACCTGCACACATAAACAGACAACAATCCAATGCCAGACAGACAGAATAACAGTAGAATAATAACAGAAAGGGTCCAGAGGCACTAAGTCCATAAGTCCGAATCTCCAAGATGCTAGGGATAGTAACCTATAGTCCAAAGAGAGCCTTATGTATTTTTTAGATTTTGGTTGTTTATTAGTGTTTTAGCATAAAAGTAAAGTATGGTCCAAGTGGACAAAAGAAAAGAAAAGCGGAAGCATAAACATATGTCCAAGTGGACAAAGAGAAAATGGCGGAAAGTAAATATGATGAAATGATAAAATAAAGCGATAAAGCGAGAAATATAAAGAGCGGTATAGTAAATGGCGGAAATTAAAGTTAGTTGTTAGATGTTAAAGATAACCATCTTGAAACTTGTCAAGTATGTTATCAAAGTTAGTAATGAAGATCGATGGTGAGTGAATGATGTACTCGGATTTAAGATCAATGGAAACTTATCAGAAGCTTGATAAAATCATAGCGACTACACGATAAATTTCCATAAGTCATAAATCAACCGCATACAATTCTCTTCCATATTTGATCTTTTTGATTCGGGACACGAAATATTGCGCTATGTTAAGCAGATCGCCAAGTGATTTATGTAGAAATCACCCTACAACGAGGCCGGTCAAAACTTTATGTGCTAATGCATGCGAGAAGAACGATATGTAGATCGCCTTCCGAAAGCAATACCGCACGAAAAGAAAATAGGTAACGATCTAGTCTTTACTAAGAATCCACAAGAATTCTCAAAGTATTAAGACTTTCATCGATCAAAAGAAAAAAAGGAGAAGAAGAAGATAAAATGCATAAAGATAATCAACTCACACTATCATTAATATCATTCATCTAATATTATGGATTTGGTTCTTTCAAACTTATCAACATCCTAGATCCAATGATATTAATGAAATGGAGGAAGAAGAAACCAAAACAAGCATAAAAAAGGCAAAAAACCACATTCTGCCAGCAGGAAATCAATTTCATGCAGGGGGAAATCGATTTCCATAGTGTAGTTTTCAAAAAAAAAACAAGTTACGCTCAGCAGGAAATCGATTTCAGCCTTAAGGAAATCGATTTCCTCAGTGTAAAATCCAGCAAAAACAGCATTTAGAGGCATAAAACTTGATTTGAACAAATATACAAACACCTTATGATCAAACATCAATTGGAGCACGAATTTTCCATCAAATCACCATCAAATAGCACCAATATAGCATCAAAGATGCATCACACACAAGCAACAAAGATCTACATCATGATATACAAAAAGGATGAAGAAAATTTACCAAATCTTGAACAAAACTTGGATCTACTTCAAGAATCACCAACACAAATCTTGATCTCTCAACAATTGAAGAAAAAAGAGTAAAATGGATGGTGGCTTAGCTCAAAGTTTGTGAGGTTCAAGATGTGACTCACAAACTTTATGAAAGAATAAAGAGCTTTGGTGAATTTGGTAGGGATGAGGAGAGAAATTGCAAGGGGTTTTTTGGCTCTCAAAGCTTGAGAAATGAGAGAGTAGTGGGCTCAATTTATAGGATGAGAGCAAGAGTAGTGGTAATTTGGTCTTTTTGCATTTGGTAATTAGCTTGTGTTTAATTGGTAATTAAAGTGGCATTTAAATGGTAAGAAATTGTAAAATGAGGTTTAAGTGAGTTTAATGAAGGGGTTAATTTTGATGAGGTGGAAAATTGGTAAAATGATCAAAGAAAAAGGTGCCAAAATGATGTCAAGCTTCCCTCCTTATATTTTTTGAATTTCGCCTTAAGGAAATCGATTTCCCCAGGGGTGAAATCGATTTAACTCTGTTC
Source organism: Vicia villosa (assembly GCF_029867415.1). NCBI lineage: Eukaryota > Viridiplantae > Streptophyta > Magnoliopsida > Fabales > Fabaceae > Vicia > Vicia villosa. The sequence goes on from NC_081183.1 coordinate 3,113,954, forward strand.
CAGAAGAGAAATTGGCGCAAAATACACTAGGGAAATCGATTTACCCAGGAGGGAAATGGATTTCATGCTGTCCAGAATGTGATTTTGTTGAAGATTGCTGCAGGGAAATCGATTTACCCAGTAGGGAAATCGATTTCATCAGTCAGAAATGTGAAAAATGCCTTGTTTATTGCATGTCTTGGCTTGGTACCTACAAAACAAAAGCCTACAAAGAAACAAAGCAATATTTTTGGTATTTGGGTTAGTATAATATGCATACAAGATAAACAATCATTGGTGCTTGATGGTCCCTCTCATTGATGAGGTGAGTGCAACACCATAAACAAAACTTCCAAGTGAAGCTCTTGATTAGTGATTGAGATATGAATGATATAGGATCTTAGGGTCAAAAATTGGGGTATGAGAAAAAGAAACCACAAGAACTCTCGCGAAGGCAAGCTGGACGCAAACTGGGAAGGCCCCTATCGCATCAGGGCAAAGAACGTGAACGGAGCATACTACTTAGAAAATCTACAGGGAGAAGAAGTTGCTCGACCTTAGAACGCTGAAAAACTCAATATTATTACAGCTAAGAGTCAAAGGCGCTCAAAACACAGGTGCGGCCCAGGTACACGCCTAGCGCCTCATGATGAAACAAAACGACAAGAGCCCGCTCCCGTAATCGAGCGGGATCCTTGTCCTTCGGGGGACACGTATGCCGAGCACCCCGTCGTAGCGGTACCACAACGGTAGAACGCTCTGCTCGCGAAGGGATCGTTCACTCCATGAGACTCGAACCCCAATACAACGAGGCCCGAGACTCACCTCTGCCAGGTAATTGTCCTCGGCATTCGACCAAAGTGTTACCCACTTGGCGACCACATAATGAGAACCGAGCAAATCTCTACCCTATATCGCAAACTGATAAACTAAATAGACTACGATAAAAATACTTCATTCATTAATTAATTAGATTACAAATTCCGAACAAACGCAAATAAAAATACATCATTCGCCCTGGCGCATGAACTCGTCCAAGTGGAGATACTAGAACCAATCTTCGTCCCACTCTGTCTCAGAACCATTATCCTTGGTCACCACCCTCACACTCGAGGACTGAGCCCGAGAGTTCGAACCAAATGCCCCTCGGGATCGCGAAGTGGACCCAGCGGAAACCTTCTTCTTCACCCCCTTGACTACACGAGAGTGAGACACCTTGGAAATTTTCTTCCCTTCAACGCCTTCCATTTTTTTAGAAATAAAAGAGGAACTTGAGAAGGAAGAACCCAAAGGACCCCTTTTATTGAAAAAAAATAAGCATAGGGAATAACGAAAAGCATTAAAAGCGCGTAAAACCCTGGGGAACAGCGTGCACGCCGTCCTAGAAGTCAGACCCATGCGTATAAATTCCAGATATCGAGGAAAAAAGAATCAATAAATGCATAATTAAACGTCCATGAGATAGGAAACGGGCAAATGTCTGCAATTGTGCCCGACTAACGGCCGTAAAAGACCGAGCCAGTGAATATATATTACAAGATAAAAAAGGGGCATACCCCCCATGGAACCCAAAAATATTCATGAATGGCATGCAGGCCAAACTTTTAACAAAAAGGCATTATAATCAAACACCCTCCTCTATGAGAGTCTCCTCGGTCCCTTGAGCCGTAAACTCCTCCCTACCGACCGTAAACCGTGGAGAGACAATCTGGTCATCCTCCACTCAGTGGAAAGGGCCTGTACCCTCGGTCACCAACTCCGTCCCCGGATTCTTCAGCTGGCGCGGGGCTATAGTGGAATTGTAGGCATCGTCAGCAGCAGCCACACAATCGTCACCAAAACCCGTATGTACTTGATCAAGTCCTCCTGGGATAAGAGTGTTTTATCCTCGTTCGTCTCGTCCTCGACAGGGACCAGAGACCAACGAAGGGCAGCTTCCTTAACTGAGGAAGACAACATCACGCCATAAAGGGTCTGGTAGAGCAGCGTGTATTGCCCCTACACTTCGGCCAGGGCATCCTCCTTTACGGCCAGACTAGCTTTCAGATCCTCCACCTCCTGACCACGAGCCTTTAGTTCCTCCCGGGCCTCTTCTAGAGTATTCCCCTTGCTCTTACATTCCTCCTCGATCCTCTTCACAGCTTCTGCATAATAAGGCACCGACCGAGCATACATAGTGGCCAGCTCGAGGACCCTCACGATGACGGTCGCATCCTGCACCAAAAACTTCTGACGGATAGAGGGATCTAGGCCTTCAATATGAAGAGACTCTGTTCGAGGTATGGTCCGAGAAGATGCCTCCCTCGAAGAACTGGGGATGAAGAAAACACGAGGGCAAAGTGAAGAAATCACCAGTCTCCTCCCGAGTCATATCCACAGCCTCAACTCTCGATCGCTTGTGTCAGACCAAAGCATTCGGGTATGGTTGTTGGCACAGAGGCGAGGGGTGGACGGTAGCCTGTCTCAAGGAATCCCCCTAATCAACAGCACGGAGAAGGGACCCAACAGCTACTGGGGAAGAAGACGAGGTACCGGAGCCAGCCGCCGGGGCACCCTACACTGCAACCAATCGAGGGCCAGGGCCTTTCTTGATCAACACTTTAGACTTGTACACATGCCTGAGCATCCTTTCGTGGCGTGCACGGTCCATCGATCTTGACAAATAGACAAGGGTTAGCTCGCAATAACAGACATAAACTTGTAAATAAAAACAACGCACCGAGATAGGCAAAAGTTCCCTCATCCGTGCCACTCGCCAGCAAATCTTTAATATTGATAAGACGAGGCTCGAACACTGGCTCCCCGTCCTTGTCAACTAGAGGCCTCCCAGAACGGTCCAGCTTCGTGATCGGAGGAAGGCCCCGCATGAATTCCTAAAGGACGGCAAAATCATTCCGCCCGTCCACATCCAAACCACCGATCATGGTAATATACTGGTCGGTGCCATGAGCAAAATGGTCCTGCAACCAGAAGAACCTAAACCTTGGCTTCCTCGTAGTCACGGGCTCCCCTATGTCATTTAGGACCGGACGTCCATTCAAGTCAATCATCGGCACCCTATGGAAGACAGTGTCCTGAGCCTCCCACGATTGAGGACGAATAAGGAAGAAACACGCCTTGAAATGTTTCAAGGAATCAGAAAACGACTTGAATAATTTGTTAGACTGTTTCAACGAAACCCATCCGAACCGACCATTAACGATCTTGCACTGCACACAGAAGCAGTAGAAGAACATAGGGACGGTAGCCCCAATCTTCAGGAACTTACAAGTTAACTCAAATGTCCGGATGAAGGCGATTGAGTTCGGATGGAGTTGACTAGGCGCTAGTTCTAGATGATTGAACACCGAGATATAGAAATCACAAAAGGGCACCTGGAACCCCATCTCCCAGAAGACTATCTCATACATGGGTATGTGGTCGGGGGTGTAAACATCACACACCCGGTCCTCCGGATCAGGGACAGCAACGGTCCAACCATTCCTATTCGCATCTCCCTCCGCATCCACACGCCCCCTAATGGCCAAGTAGATGTCGAAAAGGTCGCTGACAAAATAACTCTCCAACTCGAGCACCTCATCGAGCACCCGCGATTCTGGAGACACCTCCTGTCGAACAGGCGGGGTCGCTGACGATGATCCGGAAGTAGAGGGTAGCCTTTGATCGACCATGGTCACCTTAAAAGAAGAGGAGAAAAGTGAATTTGACAGCGAAATCAAACCCACCCTTCCACCGTAGTCCAAGTGAAAGGGCATACAAGCGATTGGAGGACGAAGAGCCCCCGATCATGCCCCTCCTCGACGTACACTTAGCCCATAGAGCAAAAGGCCAGAACTCAGTCCAAATTCCCACCAAGAGAAGCACGACGATGAAGCACATGTAAAACCTAAAACACTTAAAATCAAAAGCAAGAAGCTGGATCCACGAGGTAAGAATCTATGATCCACAACCAGCAAGGGTGGAAGAACCTCCTTCCGCCACCGTCAACCACCAACAAACTATAAAGTCTACACCAGAATCACTCTAAATCCTACCCTAATCGCGTTCTACATGCATCTGAACAAGCGAAATCACATAAAGTAGAAGAAAGTAAGGATTGGGACTTACGATTGAGATTCTGGTAAAAGCTGAGGCAAAGATAGCTGAAACGTCACGGCGGAGTCACGACGAAAGAAGCAGTCGGAGCCACAGAAGGTAGGACGAACAGAATAGGCGTGTAATGTTCAAATGAGAGAAGATTTGAAATATTTATAGGCACTCAAAGCCTCACGTGCGCCACACGCGGCCCCTGTTAGTGGGAGTATCATCATTAACCCTAAGAACCTATGACTAGCCTAGCCATCATTGCGCCTTAAATGTGGCACAAGGCTCAATAACTGACACCCATGTGCCTATTCTCCTAGCTCCGGATCAATCATTCTTCTCCCCGCCAAATCGCCTGATTCATCCGTGTCATTCCAAACCGGACACCAAGTTCCTTTCTCCCTACAGAGCTCCTCTGCTCGATTTCCGTAAAGTCATCACTTCCGTGACCGAAAGCAATGACTTGGGGGGCTACTGTTCCTGACTGGACCAATCATCCAGGTTGGGCCAATCCACTCTTTAGCCCAATACGTCTTGGCCCAAATACGTGGCAGCCTTTTCCAGCATGCGCCATGAAAAAACAAGGCGCAACCGAGCACGCTAAATCCTCGTGCTCGGTAACGACTAACTCTCTGCGTTTCCCGGCCGAAATCCACGTACGGGTCCTCAAAAGATGGAATCCACCGTTATTGAGCTGCCCTATAAATAGCCCTCTAGCCTCAGTGGGCAAGGTAATCATATTTCAACCCAAAATTTCTCACTTTTCTGTTGTACCTTGTTGTCTGAACGCTAACTTTAGCATCGGAGTACCTTGTGGGTACAACTCCCCTTTTTTCTCTCAACCGTCCCGAAGTTCAAGCCTCACAGTTGCTGGCCACCTGTTCTGCTAGTAATGATCATTAACCTTATTATAATGATTTTCTCATAATCACTAAACACAAAGTATATGGCCTATTTACTAGGATAAAAGGGGGGGGGGGGAGGTTTTTATAATCATTTTTCTCGATAAAATTTGATTCTTGCTCCTAGGTATCTTCCAGTGTGATTGAGAATTCAAAGCTATGCAGTTCTTTGATAGAAAATGTTTTTGTGTTGGTTAATTTTAAAAGAAAAAAAATTAATCATGTAAAAGTGGAAAAACTTTATTTGTTGGTTTATCGTGATTGTTTTTAACCTAGTTAAAAAGTGTTTTAATTGTAATGTTCTACTTAAAAGGATTAAAGGTTTTTACCTAAATAACCGGATCCTAAACCTATAAACGACGCGCTTTCGTAGTAACATTAGACTCCCTAATTAGTTAACAAAGTGCTTTCGCAATATTTGTTTACCAAAAATAAAACAATCTTAATCTCTTGTGTTAGACGACTTTCGATCTTATCCAACGTTTTCACTGCCCCAACTTTCGTAGAGGCATATTAAAATAAGTGCATAGATATTGTTTTAAAACCAAAAACAACCCATAAAGGTAATTGTAAAGAGACAACATGTAGAGCATCGTCTAATTACGATCTTCACGTCCCAACACTAGTAAATTAGCCAGACACGTTTAATAAAACGTAAATGGTTTTAACTGCGAAAGTAAACATAGGACAAAGTGAAATAAGTGCGGTAAGTAAGAAATAAAGTAAAGGTAAGATAAATAAAGTGTAAATGCGGAATAAATTAAGAGTCTGCTCCAAACGGAGACTTGAATTTGGTACAACAAGAATAAACTTCGACGAAATATAAATAGTGGAAAGATAAATAACTTCAAAATAAATAATCCAAACTCGATACAAGAATGATTGCTATAATCCCATGATGTGAAGGATTAGAGCTTTCAAATGGTGAAGTATATGGCTTAGAATGTACTAAGCTTCGATGCCTAAAAAAAATCATGAAACTCCTATTTATAGGAGAACAAAACAACACATAGTTACAAGACTACCCCCCAACTCCTTTATGTGGGATAAAATTTTTTAATTGCTAGGCACCCGTCGTCCCTTGCTAGACGCCCACCATGTGAGTAAGTTGTTGATCGGGTAGTTTCTCTAACCGTCAATGAGTGACCCACATTTTGGGATGGAGCCCACCATCTCTTACATAGCACCTGCCATGTGTATAAGGGGTTGTAGATATACGCGTTAGTTTTCAACGCTTCGAACGAGGCATCATTCTGATTTATGGATCAGGAGTTATGGCCAGAATCGTCAGACATCGTCTCGTGTGCAAATTGCTCCATTTCTTCTGTTTTTGGCCTGTTTTGCTTTGCTTCTTCGCACACACCTCTTAAATGGCTAAGAACCTAAAAATAAACTAAATACAAACATAATAGTGCAAATGCAAATCAAAACAACTAGAAAACATGCATTAGTCAAGTCAAATAAGAGATGTATTTGCATGTCATCATCATTCTATTGTGCTCTCGACGTGTTGGACTAAAAAAAATGAAACTTATTCGAGGAATTAATAATAAATTAGGGAAATTTTATTCAAATCTAGAAAAGATATTGTAGTAAAAAAATTTTGGTGAATGATACAAAATTATAAAGAAAACAACGTGGATATGTTTTTATACTTATTTATTTTTATTAGTATGATATATTATGTTGATTTATTATTCAATATTACTTTTTAACTATTTATTAATTTATATTATTTAATCTATGTATTGTTATTATGTCATTTATATCAACCATAACCGATCATTCTCATTTTGTAATATTATTTTTTAATGTACTATATATTATATATTATATATTATATTTTAGAATTTTAGTAAAATAACTATAATTCATAATTTGGATATTAAAAAATTAAACCAAATTAAACTGTATGAAATTGAATCAAGTCAGATCGATTTTTTTTATCAATCATCTCAAATCACACCGAACCACAAATAAATTTATATTTTACTTGTTTTTTCCAGTCCATGATATGCTACATTTTCAAACAATGGATTCATATACTATAATTAAATAAATAGTCAATCATATTTTTCTATTTTAAATTTTTATCTAACAAAAATCCAATTAGAATTTAGTTAATATAAAATATTCAATCACAACAAGTATACAAAAACACTTAAATACCAATATGAAAAATATCAATGCATAATTCTATTAAATTTATTTTGATATGCTCTTACATTTAATATTTAATTTTTGAGCATTGTGCTATATTTTTTTTAGACTTTACATGGATATGTGCAAAAACATCTGGCTCTATTAGGGTCATCTTCATCTGGCTCACATCTTCCATTACCACCATGAGATTCAGAGCACCATTCTTTACACTGATATAGGATACAAGTAGCAGAAGGACCAGGTTTGATATTGGTACATTCTCTCTGTGCTTGACATGTCATGGTTATAACTGTGAAAAAAAGAAAGCATAATTACATTCTTATAATTAAGTTTGATATGTTAACACCTAACAAATAAAAATTACATACATACATATAAATGCTATGAAATAATATAAAGGGTTAATAGTCATTTACCCCCTGCAATAGTAGCGAGATTCTGTTTACCTCCCTTTTAAAAAAAAATTGTAGTACCCCCCTATAATATTAAAATTGTAAGTCTTTTGTCCCCTAAGAGGGAAAATTACCCCCTGTAAAATATATTTTTTTGATTTTCTCCGCTGGTTTTTACACGTTTAAGGGGGTGCCCAGATATTACAGGGGGGTAATCCAATCTTTTTTTTAAATGGGGGTAAACCGAATCTCGCTACTATTGCAGGGGGGTAAATGACTATTAACCGTAATATAAAAAAGAAAAAAATTATATACCTGAAAAAATAATGAAAAAGACAAGAATTGGCATGACAGAAAACTTAGTCATTTTGAATAGCTTCAATTTTAATAGAATGAATGAGACGTAGTCTGAAATATGCAAACCTCGAATTTATATACAAATAAAAAATAAAAAATAATTGAAAAGTTGAAAAAGTGATAAATATCTTTTTAAAATTTTCCATATAAATTACGATGAGGATATTCTTATCCAAGAATAAGTTATTATATTGTATAACATATTATATAATGGGTTAATACCTATTTTGACCCCTGCCATATGGGGTTGGTTTGAAAAACCCCCCTGCCAAAAAAAAAGTTGCAAGAATTTCCCTAAGAATTGAAGATTCTCTCGTTTTAAACCTTGTAAAAATTTTACTTTTAAAACCAACCTTGCCACTTGAAGGACTCTATCATTTTGAACCCTGTAAATTATTGTTTTTAGTAAAACCAACCTTACCTGTCATATTCTAGAGAGTTTAAAATGACATAATCCACAAGATTGTAGGGTTTAAAATGATTGAATCTTCAAATGGCAAGGTTGGTTTTAAAAACAAATTTCTTACAAGGTTTAAAACGAGAGAGTCTTCAAATGTTAGGGGAATTCTTGCAACTTTTTTTTTGGCAGGGGGTTTTTCAAACCAACCCCATATGGCAGGGGTGAAAATAGGTATTAACCCTTATATAATTTATAAATTTTAGAACTAAACTAAAATTTTATTTTATAAGCTTTTTTGTAACTTTTTAAATAAACATGAAATAATCTAATATTTTATTAAGCTGCACTAAAATTATAATCTTCTTATGAAATTTTATAAATATAATTGTATATTTAAATATAATTACTTAAAATATAATTACTAATTATACTACAAATATAATTAATATACTTAATTTAATATGTAACTGTATATTAGCTTAATTTTTATATTTCCATAAAATATATCATGAGTATTTTATATTTTATTAGTTAATATATAAATTATATAAAAAATTAATTACCAAATAAGCAATTTTCTTATTTTATTAAAAATAATTTTCAAAACTACATTGCCAAACAAATTTTATCATTTCCTAATTTTAAAAACAGTTTTTAAAAACTTTATAACCAAACAAATAAATTATGCAACACTATATCAAAAGTGCTTCAGAAATTTAATGTGATAAAGAACACAATTCAATCCCCCTTTCTTGTGTTTTTCTCCACCTTCAATTGGTATCAGATCATGCATCTGTATTGATCTCAAGATCAAACAATTAACCATGTAGAGAGATCCAGAAGGATAAAAACCACACTGAGTTGAATACGACGTCATATTCCAACACTCAGTATAATCAGAAGATGTCAAGGAAGAGAGCTCAAGACTCTGTGCACATCATCAACACATCATAACGGAGTTCGTTAAACTTTCAAATATTTGTATTTTGGAAGATTTTTGTGTGCTATACTACATTAAAGTCATGAAGTTCGTTAAACTAGGAAAATTTGGCCTTTTGGAAGATTTTTGTGTGCTATACTACATAAAAGTCACAAAGCTCGTGAAACTAAATACATTGGTATTTTGGAAGATTTTCATGTTCCATACTACATAAAAGTCAAGAAGTTTATTAAACTTGCAAAAATTTAATATTTTGGAAGATTTTCGTGCGCTACACTCCATAAAAGTCACGAAGGTTGTTAAACTTGCAAAATTTGGTATTTCGAAAGATTTTCGTGTGCTATACTTCATAAAAGTCATGAAGTTCGTTAAACTTTCAAATTTTTGTATTTTGGAAGATTTTCGTGTGCTATACTACATAAAAGTCATAAAGTTTGTAAACCTGCAAAATTTGTACTGTTGGAAGATTTTCGTGTGCTATACTACATAAAAGTCACAAAGCTCGTGAAACTTGATACATTGGTATTTTGGAAGATTTTAATGTACTATACTACATAAATGTCAAGAAGCTTATTAAATTTACAAAGTTTGGTATTTTGTATGATTTTTGTGTGCTATACTTCATAAAATACATGAAGTTCGTTAAACTTTCAAATTTTTGTACTTTGGAAGATTTTGGTCTGCTATACTACATAAAAGTCATGAAGTTCGTTAAACATGCAAAATTTGGTCTTTTGGAAGATTTTTGTGTGCTATAATACATAAAAGTCACAAAGCTTGTGAAACTTGATACATTGGTATTTTGGAAGATATTTCGTGTACTATACTACATAAAAGTCAAGAAGTTTATTAAACTTGCAAAATTTTCCTTTTGGAAGATTTTCGTATGCTATATACTACGCAAAAATTAAGGAAGTTTGTTAAACTTGCAAAATTTGTTTTTTGGAAGATATTCGTGTGCTACACTCCATATAAGTCACGAAGTTTGTTAAATTTGCAAATTTTGGTATTTTTGAAGATATTAGTGTTCTATACTTCATAAAAGTCACGAAATTCGTTAAACTTTAAATTTTTTGTAATTTGGAAGATTTTCGTGTGCGATACTACAGAAAAGTCACGAAGTTCGTTAAACATGCAAATTTTGGTCTTTTGGAATATTTTTGTGCGTTGTACTACATAAAAGTCACGAAGTTCGTTAAACTTTCAAATTTTAATATTTTCGAAAATATTCGTAATCTATACTACATAAAAGTCACAAAGCTCATGATACTTGATACATTGGTATTTTGGAAGATTTTTCTGTACTATACAACATAAAAGTCAAGAAGTTTATTAAACTTGCCAAATTTTCCTTTTGGTAGATTTTCGTGTGCTATATACTACGTAAAAGTCATGAAGTTTATTAATCTTGCAAATTTGTCATTTGGAAGATATTAGTGTGCTATACTTCATAAAAGTCACGAAGTTTGTTAAACTTTCAAATTTTTGTAATTTGGAAGATTTTTGTGTGCTGTACTACAGAAAAGTCACGAAGTTCGTTAAACTTGCAAAATTTGGTCTTTTGGAATATTTTCGTGCGTTGTACTACATAAAAGTCACGAAGTTATTGATACTTGATACATTGGTATTTTGGAAGATTTTCGTGTACAATACTACATAAAAGTCAAGAAGTTTATAAACTTTCAAATTTTTGTATTTTGGAAGATTTTGATGTGCTATAGTACATAAAAGTCACGAAGTTCGTACAACTTGCAAATTTTAATATTTTTGAAAATATTCGTGTGCTATACTACATAAAAGTCACAAAGCTCGTGAAACTTGATACATTGGTATTTTGGTAGATTTTCATGTACTATACTACATAAAAGTTAAGTTTATTTAACTTGCCAATTTTTGTAATTTGGAAGATTTTCGTGTGCTATACCCTACGTAAAATTCAAGAAGTTTGTTAAACTTGCAATATTTGGTCTCCTGGGAGATTTTCGTGTGCTACACTATATAAAAGTCACGAAGTTTGTTAAATTTGCAAAGTTTGGTATTTTGGATGATTTTTGTGTGCTATACTTCATAAAAGTGACAGAGTTCGTTAAAAATTTCAAATATTTGTATTCTGGAAGATTTTCGTATGCTATACTACATAAAGGTCATGAAGTTCGTTAAATTTGCAAAATTTGGTCTTTCGGAAGATTTTTGTGTGCTACATAAAAGTCACAAAGCTCGTGAAACTTGATACATTGGTATTTTGGATGATTTTCGTGTACTAAACACCATAAAAGTCAAGAAGTTTATTAAACTTGCAAAATTTTCCTTTTGGTAGATTTTCGTGTGCTATATACTACGTAAATATCAGGAAGTTTGTTAAACTTGCAAAATTTGTCTTTTGGAAGATATTAGTGTGCTACACTCCATAAAAGTCACGAAGTTTGTTAAACTTGCAAATTTTGGTATTTTGGATGATTTTCGTGTGCTATACTTCATAAAAGTCACGAAGTTTGTTAAATTTGCAAAGTTTGGTATTTTGGATGATTTTCGTGTGCTATACTACATAAAAGTCACAAAGCTCGTGAAACTTGATACATTGGTATTTTGGAAGATTTTCATGCACTATACTTCATAAAGTCAAGTTTATTAAACTTGCCAAATTTTGTATTTTGGAAGATTTTCATATGCTATACACTACGTAAAAGTCAAGAAGTTTGGTAAACTTGCAAAATTTGGTCTTCTGCGAGATTTTTGTGTGCTACACTCCATAAAAGTAACGAAGTTTGTTAAATTTGCAAAGTTTAGTATTTTGGATGATTTTCGTGTGCTATACTTCATAAAAGTGACGGAGTTCGTTAAACTTTCAAATATTTGTATTTTGGAAGATTTTCATGTGCTATACTACATTAAAGTCATGAAGTTTGTTAAACTTGCAAAATTTGGTCTTTTGGAAGATTTTCGTGTGCTATTCTACATAAAAGTCACAAAGCTCGTGAAACTTGATACATTGGTATTTTGGAAGATTTTCATGTTCCATAGTACATAAAAGTCAAGAAGTTTATTAAACTTGCAAAATTTTCATATTTTCTAAGATTTTCGTGTGCATACTACATAAAAGTCACAAAGCTCGTGAAACTCGATACATTGGCATTTTAGAAGATTTTCTTGTACTATACTACATAAATGTCAAGAAGTTTATTAAACTTGCAAACTTTGCCTTTTGGAAGATTTTCGTGTGCTATAGACTACGTAAAAGTCATGAAGTTTGGTAAACTTCCAAAATTTGGTCTTTTGGAAGATTTTCGTGTGCTACACTCCATAAAAGTCACGAAGGTTGTTAAACTTGCAAATTTTTGTATTTCATAAGATTTTCGTGTGCTTTACTTCATAAAAGTCATGAAGTTCGTTAAACTTTCAAAGTATTGTATTTTGGAAGATTTTCGTGTGCTATACTACATAAAAGTCAAGAAGTTTATTAATCTTGCAAAATTTTACTTTTGGAAGCTTTTCGTGTGCTATATACTACGTAAAAATCAGGAAGTTTGTTAACTTGCAAAATTTTTCGTTTGAAAGATATTCGTGTACAATACTCCTTAAAAGTCACGAAGTTTGTTAAACTTGCAAATTTTGGTATTTTGGAAGATTTTCGTGTGCTATACTACAAAAAAGTCACGAAGTTCGTTAAACTTGCAAATTTTGGTCTTTTGGAATATTTTTGTGCGTTGTACTACATAGAAGTCACGAAGTTCGTTAAACTTTCAAATTTTATTATTTTGGAAAATATTCGTAATCTAACATTAAAGTCACAAAGCTCATGATACTTGATACATTAGTATTTTGGAAGATTTTCCTGTACTATACTACATAAAAGTTAAGAAGTTTATTAAACTTGCAAAATTTTGTCTTTTGGAAGATTTTCGTTCGCTATACTATGTAAAAGTCATGAAGTTTGTTAAGCTTGCAAATTTTGGTATTTTGGAAGATTTTCGTGTGCTATACTTCATAAAAGTCACGAAGTTTGTTAAACTTTCAATTTTTTTGTAATTTGGAAGATTTTTGTGTGCTATACTACAGAAAAGTTACGAAGTTCGTTAAACTTGCAAATTTTAATATTTTGGAATATATTTGTAATCTATACTACATAAAAGTCACAAAGCTCATGATACTTGATACATTGGTATTTTGGAAGATTTTCGTGTACAATACTACATAAAAGTCAAGAAGTTTATTAAACTTTCAAATTTTTGTATTTTGGAAGATTTTGGTGTGATATAGTACATTAAAGTCACGAAGTTCGTTAAACTTGCAAATTTTAATATTTTGGAAAATATTCGTGTGCTATACTACATAAAAGTCACAAAGCTCGTGAAACTTGATACATTGGTATTTTGGTAGATTTTCATATACTATACTACATAAAAGTCAAGTTTATTTAACTCGCCAAATTTTGTAATTTGGAAGATTTTCGTGTGCTATACACTACGTAAAAGTCAAGAAGTTTGTTAAACTTGCAAAATTTGGTCTTCTGGGAAATTTTCGTGTGCTACACTAAATAAAAGTCACGAAGTTTGTTAAATTTTCAAAAATTGGTATTTTGGATGATTTTTGTGTGCTATACTTTATAAAAGTGACGGAGTTCGTTAAAAATTTCAAATATTTGTATTCTGGAAGATTTTCGTGTGCTATACTACATAAAAGTCATGAAGTTCGTGAAACATGCAAAATTTGGTATTTTGGAAGATTTTCGTGTGCTATACTACATAAAAGTTACAAAGCTTGTGAAACTTGATACATTGGTATTTTGGAAGATTTTCGTATACTATACAACATAAAAGTCAAGAAGTTTATTAAACTTGCAAAATTTTCCTTTTGGTATATTTTCGTGTGATATATTCTACGTAAAAATCTGGAAGTTTGTTAAACTAGCAAAATTTGTCTTTTGGAAGATATTAGTGTGCTAAACTCCATAAAAGTCACGAAGTTTGATAAACTTGTAAATTTTGGTATTTTTGATGATTTTCGTGTGCTATACTTCATCAAAGTCACGAAATTTCTTAAATTTGCAAAGTTTGGTATTTGGATGATTTTCGTGTGCTATACTTCATAAAAGAGACGGAGTTCGTAAAATTTTCAAATATTTGTATTTTTGAAAATTTTCATGTGCTATACTATATTAAAGTCATGAGGTTCGTCTAACTTGCAAAATTTGGTCTTTTGGAAGATTTTCGTGTGCAATACTACATAAAAGTCACAAAGCTCGTGAAACTTGATACATTAGTATTTTGGAAGATTTTCATGTTCCATACTACATAAAAGTCAAGAAGTCTATTAAACTTTCAAAATTTTAATATTTTGTAATATTTTCATGTGCTATATACTACGTAAAAGTAACGAAGTTTGTTAAACTTGCAAATTTTGGTATTTTGGAAGATTTTCGTGTGCCATACTACATAAAAGTCGCGAAGTTTGTTAAACTTGCAAAATTTAATATTTTGGAAGATTTTTGTATGCTATACTACAAAACTTGAAAATTTTGGTTATTTGGAAGACTTTTGTGTACTAGATTATATAAAAGTCACAATTTTCGTTATACTTGCAAATTTTAATATTTTCATGATTTCCGTGTGCTGTACTACATAAAAGTCACAAAGCTCGTGAAACTTGATGCATATTTCGGTAGATTTTCATATACTATACTACATAAAAGTCAACTTAATTTAACTCGCCAAATTTTGTAATTTGGAAGATTTTCGTGTGCTATAAGCTACGTATAAGTCAAGAAGTTTGTTAAACTTGCAAAATTTGGTCTTCTGGGAGATTTTCGTGTGCTACACTAAATAAAAGTCACGAAGTTTGTAAAATTTGCAAAGTTTGGTATTTTGGAAGATTTTCGTGTGCCATACTACATAAAAGTTAAGAAGTTTATTAAACTTGCAAAATTTTGTCTTTTGGAAGATTTTCGTTCGCTATACTATGTAAAAGTCATGAAGTTTGTTAAGCTTGCAAATTTTTGTATTTTGGAAGATTTTCGTTTGCTATACTTCATAAAAGTCGCGAAGTTCGTTAAACTTTCAAATTTTTGTAATTTGGAAGATTTTTGTGTGCTATACTACAGAAAAGTCACGAAGTTCGTTAGACTTGCAAAATTTGGTCTTTTAGAATATTTTCGTGCGTTGTACTTCATAAAAGTCACGAAGTTCGTTAAACTTGCAAATTTTAATATTTTGGAAAATATTCGTAATCTATACTACATAAAAGTCACAAAGCTCATGATACTTGATACATTGGTATTTTGGAAGTTTTTCATGTTCCATACTACATAAAAGTCAAGAAGTTTATTGAACTTGCAAAATTTTAATATTTTGTAAGATTTTCGTGTGCTATACTACATAAAAGTCACAAAGCTCGTGAAAGTCAATACATTGGCATTTTGGAAGATTTACGTGTACTATACTACATAAATGTCAAGAAGTTTATTAAACTTGCCAAACTTTGCCTTTTGGAAGATTTTCGTGTGCTATAGACTACGTAAAAGTCATGAAGTTTGGTAAACTTCCAAAATTTGGTCTTTTGGAAGATTTTCGTGTGCTACACTCCATAAAAGTCACGAAGATTGTTAAACTTGCAAATTTTGGTATTTCAGAAGATTTTCGTGTGCTATACTTCTTAAAAGTCATGAAGTTCGTTAAACTTTCAAATTTTTGTATTATGGAAGATTTTCGTGTGCTATACTACATAAAAGTCACGAAGTTCGTTAAACCTGCAAACTTTGTACTTTTGGAAGATTTTTTGTGTGCTATACTACATAAAAGTCACAAAGCTCGTGACACGTGATACATTGGTATTTTGGAAGAATTTCGTGTACTATACTACATAAAAGTCAAGAAGTTTATTAATCTTGCAAAATTTTTCTTTTTGAATCTTTTTCGTGTGCTATATACTACGTAAAAATCAGGAAGTTTGTTAACTTTCAAAATTTTTCTTTTGAAAGATATTCATGTACAACACTCCATAAAAGTCAAGAAGTTCGTTAAACTTGCAAATTTTGGTATTTTGGAAGATTTTCGTGTGCTACTTCATAAATGTCACAAAATTTGTTAAAATTTCAAATTTTTGTATTTTGGAAGATTTTGGTGTGCTATACAACATAAAAGACATGAAGTTCGTTAAACTTTCAAAATTTGGTCTTTTGGAAGATTTTCGTGTGATATACTACATAAAAGTCACAAAGCTCGTGAAACTTGATACATTGGTATTTTGGAAATTTTTTGTGTTCTATACTACATAAAAGTCAAGAAGTTTATTAAACTTGCAAAATTTTGTCTTTTGGAAGATTTTCGTGTGCTATATACTAAGTAAAAGTAACGAAGTGTGTTAAACTTGCAAATTTTGGTATTTTGGAAGATTTCTGTCCGCCATACAACATAAAAGTCGCGAAGTTTGTTAAACTTGCAAAATGTAATATTTTGGAAGATTTTATTATGCTATACTACATAAAAGTCACAGAATTTGTAAAACTTGCAAAATTTGGTTATTTGGAAGATTTTTGTGTACTAGACTATATAAAAGTCACAAAATTCGTTATACTTGCAAATTTTAATATTTTGAAGATTTTCGTGTGCTATACTACATAATAGTCACAAAGCTCGTGAAACTTGATACATTGGTATTTCAGAAAATTTTCATGTACTATACTACATTAAAGTTAAGTTTATTAAACTTGCCAAATTTTGTATTTTGGAAGATTTTTGTGTACTATACACTACGTAAAAGTCAAGAAGTTTTTAAACTTGCAAAATTGGTCTTATGGGAGATTTTCGTGTGCTACACTCCATAAAAGTCACGAAGTTTGTTAAATTTGTAAAGTTTGGTATTTTGAATGATTTTCGTGTGCTATACTTCAAAAAAGTGACGTAGTTCTTAAACTTTCAAATATTTGTATTTTGGGAGATTTTCGTGTGCTATACTACATTAAAGTCATGAAGTTCTTTAAACTTACAAATTTGGTCTTTTGGAAGATTTTCGTGTGTTATACTACATAAAAGTCACAAAGCTCGTGAAATTTGATACATTGGTATTTTGGAAGATTTTCATTTTCTATACTACATAAAAGTCAAGAAGTTTATTAAACTTGCAAAATTGTAATATTTTGTAAGATTTTTGTGTGCTATACTACATAAAAGTCACAAAGCTCGTGAAACTCAATACATTGGCATTTTGGAAGATTTTTGTGTACTATACTACAAAAATGTCAAGAAGTTTATTAAACTTGCAAAACATTTCCTTTTGGAAGATTTTCGTGTGCTATATAGACTACGTAAAAATCATGAAGTTTGGTAAACTTGCAAAATTTGGTCTTTTGGAAGATTTTCGTGTGCTACACTCCATAAAAGTCACGAAGGTTGTTAAACTTACAAATTTTGGTATTTCAGAAGATTTTCGTGTGCTATACTTCATAAAATTCACGAAGTTCGTTAAACTTTCAAATTTTTGAATTTCGGAAGATTTTCGTGTGCTATACTACATAAAAGTCCCGAAGTTCGGTAAACCTGCAAAAATTCTACTTTTGGAAGATTTTCGTGTGCTATACAACATAAAAGTCACAAAAATCGTGAAACTTGATACATTGGTATTTTGGAAGATTTTAATGTACTATACTACATAAAAGTCAAGAAGTTTGTTAAACTTGCAAAATTTTGTATTTTGGAAGAGTTTCGTGTGCTATACACTACGTAAAAGTCAAGAAGTTTGTTAAAATTGCAAAATTTGGTCTTCTGGGAGATTTTCTTGTGCTACACTCCATAAAAGTCACGAAGTTTATTAAATTTACAAAGGTTTGGTATTTTGTATGATTTTCGTGTGCTATATTTCATAAAAGTCATGAAATTCGTTAAACTTTCAAATTTTTTATTTTGGAAGATTTTGGTGTGCTATACTTCATAAAAGGCATGAAGTTCGTTAAACATGCAAAATTTGCTCATTTGGAAGATTTTTGTGGGCTGTAACTACATAAAAGTCACAAAGCTCTTGAAACTTGATACACTGGTATTTTGGAAGATTTTCGTGTACTGTAATACATAAAAGTCAAGTTTATCAAACTTGTCAAATTATTTATTTTGGAAGATTTTCTTGTGCTATACACTATGTAAAATTCAAGAAGTTTGTTAAACTTGCAAAATTTGGTCTTCTGGGAGATTTTCGTGTGCCACACTCCATAAATGTCACGAAGTTTATTAAATTTCCAAAGTTTTGTATTTTTTTATAATTTTTGTGTGCTATACTTCATAAAAGTCATGAAGTTCATTAAACTTTCAAATTTTTGTATTTAAGAAGATTTTGGTGAGCTATACTACATAAAAGTCATGAAGTTCTTTAAACATGCAAAATTTGGTATTTTAGAAGATTTTTATGTGCTATACTACATAAAAGTCACAAATCTCGTGAGACTTGATACATTGGTATTTTGGAAGATTTTCGTGTACTATACTACATAAAAGTCAAGAAGTTTATTAAACTTGCAAAATTTTTCTTTTGAAAGATTTTCGTGTGCTATATACTACGTAAAAATCAGGAAGTTTGTTAAACTTGCAAAGTTTGTTTTTTGGAAGATATTCGTGTGCTACACTCCATAAACGTCACGAAGTTTGTTAAACTTGCAAAGTTTGGTATTTTAGAAGATTTTCGTGTGCTATATTTTATAAAAGTCACGAAATTCGTTAAACTTTAAAATTTTTGTAATTTGGAAGATTTTCGTGTGCTATACTACAGAAAAGTCACGAAGTTTGTTAAATTTGCAAAATTTGGTCTTTTGGAATATTTTCGTGCGTTGTACTACATAAAAGTCACGAAGTTCGTTAAACTTGCAAATTTTAATATTTTAGAAAATATTCGTAATCTATACTACATAAAAGTCACAAAGCTCATGATACTTGATACATTGGTATTTTGAAAGATTTTCGTGTACTATACTACATAAAAGTTAAGAAGTTTATTATAATTAAATAAATAGTTAATCATATTTTTCTATTTTAAATTTTTATCTAACAAAAATTCATTTAGAATTTAGTTAATATAAAATATTCGATCTCACCTGCCATGTGAGTAAGTGGTTGATCGGGTAGTTTCTCTAACCGTCAATGAGTGACCCACATTTTGGGATGGAGCCCACCATCTCTTACATAGCACATGCCATGTGTATAAGGGGTTGTAGATATATGCGTTAGTTTTCAACGCTTCGAACGAGGCATCATTCTGATTTACAGATCAGGAGTTATGGCCAGAATCGTCAGACATTGTCTCGTGTGCAAATTGCTCCATTTCTTCTGTTTTTGGCCTGTTTTGCTTTGCTTCTTCGCACACACCTCTTAAATGGCTAAGAACCTAAAAATAAACTAAATACAAACATAATAGTGCAAATGCAAATCAAAACAACTAGAAAACATGCATTAGTCAAGTCAAATAAGAGATGTATTTGCATGTCATCATCATTCTATTGTGCTCTCGAAGTGTTGGACTAAAAAAAATGAAACTTATTTGAGGAATTAATAATAAATTAGGGAAATTTTATTCAAATCTAGAAAAGATATTGCAGTAAAAAAAATTGGTGAATGATAAAAAATTAAAAAGAAAACAACGTGGATATGTTTTTATAATTATTTATTTTTATTAGTATGATATATTATGTTGATTAATTATTCAATATTACTTTTTTAACTATTTATTAATTTATATTATTTAATCTATGTATTGTTATTATGTCATTTATATCAACCATAACCGATCATTCTCATTTTGTAATATTATTTTTTAATGTACTATATATTATATATTATATATTTTATAAATATATTATTTTTTAGAATTTTAGTAAAATAACTATAATTCATAATTTGGATATTCAAAAATTAAACCAAATTAAACTGTATGAAATTGAATCAAGTCAGATCGAATTTTTTTATCAATCGTCTCAAATCACACCGAACCACAAATAAATTTATATTTTACTTTTTTTTTCCAGTCCATGATATGCTAAATTTTCAAACAATGGATTCATATACTATAATTAAATAAATAGTCAATCATATTTTTCTATTTTAAATTTTTATCTAACAAAAATCCAATTAGAATTTAGTTAATATAAAATATTCAATCGCAACAAGTATACAAAAACACTTAAATACCAACATGAAAAATATCAATGCATAATTTCATTAAATTTATTTTGATATGCTCTTACATTTAATATTTAATTTTTTAGCATTGTGCTATATATTTTTTTAGACTTTACATGGATATGTGCAAAAACATCTGGCTCTATTAGGGTTATCTTCATCTGGCTCACATCTTCCATTACCACCATGAGATTCAGAGCACCATTCTTTACACTGATATAGGATACAAGTAGCAGAAGGACCAGGTTTGATATTGGTACATTCTCTTTGTGCTTGACATGTCATGGTTATAACTGTGAAAAAAAGAAAGCATAATTACATTCTTATAATTAAGTTTGATATGTTAACACCTAACAAATAAAAATTACATACATACATATAAATGCTATGAAATAATATAAAAAAGAAAAAAAATTATAAACCTGAAAAAATAATGAAAAAGACAAGAATTGGCATGATAGAAAACTTAGTCATTTTGAATAGCTTCAATTTTAATAGAATGAATGAGATGTAGTCTGAAATATGCAAACCTCGAATTTATATTCAAATAAAAAATAAAAATAAAAAATAATTGAAAAGTTGAAAAAGTGATAAATATCTTTTTCAAATTTTCCATATAAATTACGATGAGGATATTCTTATCCAAGAACAAGTTATTATATTGTATAACATATTATATAATTTAAAAAAATTTAGAACTAAACTAAAATTTTATTTTATATGCTTTTTTGTAACTTTTTAAATAAACATGAAATAATCTAATATTTTATTAAGCTACACTAAAATTATAATCTTCTTATGAAATTTTATAAATATAATTGTATATTTAAATATAAGTACTTAAAATATAATTACTAATTATACTACAAATATAATTAATATACTTAATTTAATATGTAACTGTATATATTAGCTTAATTTTTATATTTCCATAAAATATATCATGAGTATTTTATATTTTATTACTTAATATATAAATTATATAAAAAATTAATTACCAAATAAGCAATTTTCTTATTTTATTAAAAATAATTTTCAAAACTACATTGCCAAACAAATTTTATCATTTCCTAATTTTAAAAACAGTTTTTAAAAACTTTATAACCATACAAATTTTTGTTTTATTTTCTTCCCATAAACACCTTCTTAAAACTGAATTGTAAAACAATTTTTTAAAACTAAAAAACAAAAGTGATTCAAACGAGCCCTAATTGTTTGTTTTGCAAATTTTGTTCTATCACAAAAAACCCTAGCAATCATTTTTTCTCTTCTTCTTCATTAGCTTTCCTATTCTACAATATAGCCGTCAATCTTGTTTTTCATACATGAATGTATTATTATTCTTCCCTATTCTCTCGTTTTTGTGTATGTTGTTGTTATGTTTCACATGAGAAACAAGTGAAACTTTAAAATTTTTGTACTGTGGAAGATTTTGGTGTGCTATACTACATGAAAGTCATGAAGTTCGTTAAACATGAAAAATTTGGTCTTTCGGAAGATTTTTGTGTGCTACATAAAAGTCACAAAGCTCGTGAAACTTGATACATTGGTATTTTGGAAGATTTTCGTGTACTATACTACATTAAAGTCAAGAAGTTTATTAATCTTGCAAAGTTTTTCTTTTGGAATCTTTTCGTGTGCCATATACTACGTAAAAATCAGGTAGTTTGTTAACATGCAAAATTTGTCTTTTGAAAGATATTCATGTACAACACTCCATAAAAGTCAAGAAGTTCGTTAAACTTTCAAAATTTGTATTTTGGAAGATTTTGGTGTGCTATACAACATAAAAGACATGAAGTTCGTTAAACTTTCAAAATTTGGTCTTTTGGAAGATTTTCGTGTGCAATACTACATAAAAGTCACAAAGCTCGTGAAACTTGATACATTGGTATTTTGGAAATTTGTTGTGTTCTATACTACATAAAAGTCAAGAAGTTTATTAAACTTGCAAAATTTTGTCTTTTGGAAGATTTTCGTGTGCTATATACTATGTAAAAGTAACGAAGTTTGTTAAACTTGCAAATTTTGGTATTTTGGAAGATTTCCGTGTGCCATACTACATAAAGTCGCGAAGTTTGTTAAACTTGCAAAACTTAATATTTTGGAAGATTTTATTATGCTATACTACATAAAAGTCACAGAGTTTGTAAAACTTGCAAAATCTGGTTATTTGGAAGTTTTTTGTGTACTAGACTATATAAAAGTCACAAAATTCGTTAAACTTGCAAATTTTAATATTTTGAAGATTTTCGTGTGCTATACTACATAAAAGTCACAAAGCTCGTGAAACTTGATACATTGGTATTTTGGAAGATTTTAATGTACTATACTACATAAAAGTCAATAAGTTTGTTAAACTTGCAAAATTTTGTATTTTGTAAGATTTTCGTGTGCTATACACTACGTAAAAGTCAATAAGTTTGTTAAACTTGCAAAATTTGGTCTTCTGGGAGATTTTCGTGTGCTACACTCCATAAATGTCACGAAGTTTATTCAATTTGCAAAGTTTTGTATTTTGTATAATTTTTGTGTGCTATACTTCATAAAAGTCACGAAGTTCGTTAAACTTTCAATTTTTTGTATTTTAGAAGATTTTGGTGTGCTATACTACATAAAAGTCATGAAGTTCGTTAAACATGAAAAATTTGGTATTTTGGAAGATTTTTATGTGCTATACTACATAAAAGTCACAAAACTCGTGAGACTTGATATATTGGTATTTTGGAAGATTTTCGTGTACTATACTACATAAAAGTCAAAAAGTTTATTAAACTTGCAAAATTTTCCTTTTGAAAGATTTTCGTGTGCTATATACTACGTA
The DNA here is from genome assembly GCF_029867415.1 of Vicia villosa. Lineage (NCBI taxonomy): Eukaryota > Viridiplantae > Streptophyta > Magnoliopsida > Fabales > Fabaceae > Vicia > Vicia villosa. The sequence goes on from NC_081183.1 coordinate 3,137,147, forward strand.
AAAATCAGGAAGTTTGTTAAACTTGCAAAATTTGTTTTTTGGAAGATATTCGTGTGCTACACTCCATAAAAGTCACGAAGTTTGTTAAACTTGCAAAGTTTGGTATTTTAGAAGATTTTCGTGTGCTATACTTTATAAAAGTCACGAAATTCGTTAAAGTTTAAAATTTTTGTAATTTGGAAGATTTTCGTGTGCTATACTACAGAAAAGTCACGAAGTTTGTTAAACTTGCAAAATTTGGTCTTTTGGAATATTTTCGTGCGTTGTACTACATAAAAGTCACGAAGTTCGTTAAACTTGCAAATTTTAATATTTTAGAAAATATTCGTAATCTATACTACATAAAAGTCACAAAGCTCATGATACTTGATACATTGGTATTTTGGAAGATTTTCGTGTACTATACTACATAAAAGTTAAGAAGTTTATTATAATTAAATAAATAGTCAATCATATTTTTCTATTTTAAATTTTTATCTAACAAAAATTCAATTAGAATTTAGTTAATATAAAATATTCAATCGCACCTGCCATGTGAGTAAGTGGTTGATCGGGTAGTTTCTCTAACCGTCAATGAGTGACCCACATTTTGGGATGGAGCCCACCATCTCTTACATAGCACCTGCCATGTGTATAAGGGGTTGTTGATATATGCGTTAGTTTTCAATGCTTCGAACGAGGCATCATTCTGATTTACGGATCAGGAGTTATGGCCAGAATCGTCAGACATCGTCTCGTGTGCAACTTGCTCGATTTCTTCTGTTTTTGGCCTTTTTTGCTTCGCTTATTCGCACACACCTCTTAAATGGCTAAGAACCTAAAAATAAACTAAATACAAACATAATAGTGCAAATGCAAATTAAAACAACTAGAAAACATGCATTAGTCAAGTCAAATAAGAGATGTATTTGCATGTCATCATCATTCTATTATGCTCTTGATTTTCGTGTGCTATATACTACGTAAAAATCAGGAAGTTTGTTAAACTTGCAAAATTTGTTTTTTGGAAGATATTCGTGTGCTACACTCCATAAAAGTCACGAAGTTTGTTAAACTTGCAAAGTTTGGTATTTTAGAAGATTTTCGTGTGCTATACTTTATAAAAGTCACGAAATTCGTTAAACTTTAAAATTTTTGTAATTTGGAAGATTTTCGTGTGCTATACTACAAAAAAGTCACGAAGTTCGTTAAACTTGCAAATTTTGGTCTTTTGGAATATTTTTGTGCGTTGTACTACATAGAAGTCACGAAGTTCGTTAAACTTTCAAATTTTATTATTTTGGAAAATATTCGTAATCTATACTACATTAAAGTCACAAAGCTCATGATACTTGATACATTGGTATTTTGGAAGATTTTCCTGTACTATACTACATAAAAGTTAAGAAGTTTATTAAACTTGCAAAATTTTGTCTTTTGGAAGATTTTCGTTCGCTATACTATGTAAAAGTCATGAAGTTTGTTAAGCTTGCAAATTTTGGTATTTTGGAAGATTTTCGTGTGCTATACTTCATAAAAGTCACGAAGTTTGTTAAACTTTCAATTTTTTTGTAATTTGGAAGATTTTTGTGTGCTATACTACAGAAAAGTCACGAAGTTCGTTAAACTTGCAAATTTTAATATTTTGGAATATATTTGTAATCTATACTACATAAAAGTCACAAAGCTCATGATACTTGATACATTGGTATTTTGGAAGATTCTCGTGTACAATACTACATAAAAGTCAAGAAGTTTATTAAACTTTCAAATTTTTGTATTTTGGAAGATTTTGGTGTGATATAGTACATTAAAGTCACGAAGTTCGTTAAACTTGCAAATTTTAATATTTTGGAAAATATTCGTGTGCTATACTACATAAAAGTCACAAAGCACGTGAAACTTGATACATTGGTATTTTGGTAGATTTTCATATACTATACTACATAAAAGTCAAGTTTATTTAACTCGCCAAATTTTGTAATTTGGAAGATTTTCGTGTGCTATACACTACGTAAAAGTCAAGAAGTTTGTTAAACTTGCAAAATTTGGTCTTCTGGGAAATTTTCGTGTGCTACACTAAATAAAAGTCACGAAGTTTGTTAAATTTTCAAAAATTGGTATTTTGGATGATTTTTGTGTGCTATACTTTATAAAAGTGACGGAGTTCGTTAAAAATTTCAAATATTTGTATTCTGGAAGATTTTCGTGTGCTATACTACATAAAAGTCATGAAGTTCGTGAAACATGCAAAATTTGGTATTTTGGAAGATTTTCGTGTGCTATACTACATAAAAGTTACAAAGCTTGTGAAACTTGATACATTGGTATTTTGGAAGATTTTCGTATACTATACAACATAAAAGTCAAGAAGTTTATTAAACTTGCAAAATTTTCCTTTTGGTATATTTTCGTGTGCTATATTCTACGTAAAAATCTGGAAGTTTGTTAAACTAGCAAAATTTGTCTTTTGGAAGATATTAGTGTGCTAAACTCCATAAAAGTCACGAAGTTTGATAAACTTGTAAATTTTGGTATTTTTGATGATTTTCGTGTGCTATACTTCCTAAAAGTCACGAAATTTCTTAAATTTGCAAAGTTTGGTATTTTGGATGATTTTCGTGTGCTAATACTTCATAAAAGAGACGGAGTTCGTAAAATTTTCAAATATTTGTATTTTTGAAAATTTTCATGTGCTATACTATATTAAAGTCATGAGGTTCGTCTAACTTGCAAAATTTGGTCTTTTGGAAGATTTTCGTGTGCTATACTACATAAAAGTCACAAAGCTCGTGAAACTTGATACATTAGTATTTTGGAAGATTTTCATGTTCCATACTACATAAAAGTCAAGAAGTTTATTAAACTTTCAAAATTTTAATATTTTGTAATATTTTCATGTGCTATATACTACGTAAAAGTAACGAAGTTTGTTAAACTAGCAAATTTTGGTATTTTGGAAGATTTTCGTGTGCCATACTACATAAAAGTCGCGAAGTTTGTTAAACTTGCAAAATTTAATATTTTGGAAGATTTTTGTATGCTATACTACAAAACTTGAAAATTTTGGTTATTTGGAAGACTTTTGTGTACTAGATTATATAAAAGTCACAAATTTCGTTATACTTGCAAATTTTAATATTTTCATGATTTCCGTGTGCTGTACTACATAAAAGTCACAAAGCTCGTGAAACTTGATGCATTGGTATTTCGGTAGATTTTCATATACTAAACTACATAAAAGTCAACTTAATTGAACTCGCCAAATTTTGTAATTTGGAAGATTTTCGTGTGCTATAAGCTACGTATAAGTCAAGAAGTTTGTTAAACTTGCAAAATTTGGTCTTCTGGGAGATTTTCGTGTGCTACACTAAATAAAAGTCACGAAGTTTGTAAAATTTGCAAAGTTTGGTATTTTGGAAGATTTTCGTGTGCCATACTAAATAAAAGTCGCGAAGTTTATTAAACTTGCAAAATTTTGTCTTTTGGAAGATATTCGTTCGCTATACTATGTAAAAGTCACGAAGTTTGTTAAGCTTGCAAATTTTGGTATTTTTGAAGATTTTCGTGTGCTATACTTCATAAAAGTCACGAAGTTCGTTAAACTTTCAATTTTTTGTAATTTGGATGATTTTTGTGTGCTATACTACAAATAAGTCACGAAGTTCGTTAAACTTGCAAAATTTGGTCTTTTGGAATATTTTCGTGCGTTGTACTACATAAAAGTCTTGAAGTTATTGATACTTGATACATTGGTATTTTGGAAGATTTTCCTGTACTATACTACATAAAAGTTAAGAAGTTTATTAAACTTGCAAAATTTTGTCTTTTGGAAGATTTTCGTTCGCTATACTATGTAAAAGTCACGAAGTTTGTTAAGCTTGCAAATTTTTGTATTTTGGAAGATTTTCGTTTGCTATACTTCATAAAAGTCGCGAAGTTCGTTAAACTTTCAAATTTTTGTAATTTGGAAGATTTTTGTGTGCTATACTACAGAAAAGTCACGAAGTTCGTTAGACTTGAAAAATTTGGTCTTTTAGAATATTTTCGTGCGTTGTACTTCATAAAAGTCACGAAGTTCGTTAAACTTGCAAATTTTAATATTTTGGAAAATATTCGTAATCTATACTACATAAAAGTCACAAAGCTCATGATACTTGATACATTGGTATTTTGGAAGATTTTCATGTTCCATACTACATAAAAGTCAAGAAGTTTATTGAACTTGCAAAATTTTAATATTTTGTAAGATTTTCGTGTGCTATACTACATAAAAGTCACAAGGCTCGTGAAAGTCAATACATTGGCATTTTGGAAGATTTATGTGTACTATACTACATAAATGTCAAGAAGTTTATAAAACTTGCCAAACTTTGCCTTTTGGAAGATTTTCGTGTGCTATAGACTACGTAAAAGTCATGAAGTTTGGTAAACTTCCAAAATTTGGACTTTTGGAAGATTTTAGTGTGCTACACTCCATAAAAGTCACGAAGGTTGTTAAACTTGCAAATTTTGGTATTTCAGAAGATTTTCGTGTGCTATACTTCTTAAAAGTCATGAAGTTCGTTAAACTTTCAAATTTTTGTATTATGGAAGATTTTCGTGTGCTATACTACATAAAAGTCATGAAGTTCGTTAAACCTGCAAAATTTGTACTTTTGGAAGATTTTTTGTGTGCTATATTACATAAAAGTCACAAAGCTCGTGACACGTGATACATTGGTATTTTGGAAGATTTTCGTGTACTATACTACATAAAAGTCAAGAAGTTTATTAATCTTGCAAAATTTTTCTTTTTGAATCTTTTTCGTGTGCTATATACTACGTAAAAATCAGGAAGTTTGTTAACTTTCAAAATTTTTCTTTTGAAAGATATTCATGTACAACACTCCATAAAAGTCAAGAAGTTCGTTAAACTTGCAAATTTTGGTATTTTGGAAGACTTTCGTGTGCTATACTTCATAAATGTCACAAAATTTGTTAAAATTTCAAATTTTTGTATTTTGGAAGATTTTGGTGTGCTATACAACATAAAAGACATGAAGTTCGTTAAACTTTCAAAATTTGGTCTTTTGGAAGATTTTCGTGTGATAAACTACATAAAAGTCACAAAGCTCGTGAAACTTGATACATTGGTATTTTGGAAATTTTTTGTGTTCTATACTACATAAAAGTCAAGAAGTTTATTAAACTTGTAAAATTTTGTCTTTTGGAAGATTTTCGTGTGCTATATATACTATGTAAAAGTAACGAAGTGTGTTAAACTTGCAAATTTTGGTATTTTGGAAGATTTCTGTGTGCCATACTACATAAAAGTCGCGAAGTTTGTTAAACTTGCAAAATGTAATATTTTGGAAGATTTTATTATGCTATACTACATAAAAGTCACAGAATTTGTAAAACTTGCAAAATTTGGTTATTTGGAAGATTTTTGTGTACTAGACTATATAAAAGTCACAAAATTCGTTATACTTGCAAATTTTAATATTTTGAAGATTTTCGTGTGCTATACTACATAATAGTCACAAAGCTCGTGAAACTTGATACATTGGAATTTCAGAAAATTTTCATGTACTATACTACATTAAAGTTAAGTTTATTAAACTTGCCAAATTTTGTATTTTGGAAGATTTTTGTGTGCTATACACTACGTAAAAGTCAAGAAGTTTTTAAACTTGCAAAATTTGGTCTTATGGGAGATTTTCGTGTGCTACACTCCATAAAAGTCACGAAGTTTGTTAAATTTGCAAAGTTTGGTATTTTGAATGATTTTCGTGTGCTATACTTCAAAAAAGTGACGGAGTTCTTAAACTTTCATAAATTTGTATTTTGGGAGATTTTCGTGTGCTATACTACATTAAAGTCATGAAGTTCTTTAAACTTGCAAATTTGGTCTTTTGGAAGATTTTCGTGTGTTATACTACATAAAAGTCACAAAGCTCGTGAAACTTGATACATTGGTATTTTGGAAGATTTTCATGTTCCATACTACATAAAAGTCAAGAAGTGTATTAAACTTGCAAAATTGTAATATTTTGTAAGATTTTTGTGTGCTATACTACATAAAAGTCACAAAGCTCGTGAAACTCAATACATTGGCATTTTGGAAGATTTTTGTGTACTATACTACAAAAATGTCAAGAAGTTTATTAAACTTGCAAAACATTTCCTTTTGGAAGATTTTCGTGTGCTATATAGACTACGTAAAAATCATGAAGTTTGGTAAACTTGCAAAATTTGGTCTTTTGGATGATTTTCGTGTGCTACACTCCATAAAAGTCACGAAGGTTGTTAAACTTACAAATTTTGGTATTTCAGAAGATTTTCGTGTGCTATACTTCATAAAAGTCACGAAGTTCGTTAAACTTTCAAATTTTTGAATTTTGGAAGATTTTCGTGTGCTATACTACATAAAAGTCCCGAAGTTCGGTAAACCTGCAAAAATTCTACTTTTGGAAGATTTTCGTGTGCTATACTACATAAAAGTCCCGAAGTTCGGTAAACCTGCAAAAATTCTACTTTTGGAAGATTTTCGTGTGCTATACAACATAAAAGTCACAAAGATCGTGAAACTTGATACATTGGTATTTTGGAAGATTTTAATGTACTATACTACATAAAAGTCAAGAAGTTTGTTAAACTTGCAAAATTTGGTCTTCTGGGAGATTTTCTTGTGCTACACTCCATAAAAGTCACGAAGTTTATTAAATTTGCAAAGGTTTGGTATTTTGTATGATTTTCGTGTGCTATATTTCATAAAAGTCATGAAATTCGTTAAACTTTCAAATTTTTTATTTTGGAAGATTATGGTGTGCTATACTACATAAAAGGCATGAAGTTCGTTAAACATGCAAAATTTGCTCATTTGGAAGATTTTTGTGGGCTGTAACTACATAAAAGTCACAAAGCTCGTGAAACTTGATACACTGGTATTTTGGAAGATTTTCGTGTACTGTAATACATAAAAGTCAAGTTTATCAAACTTGTCAAATTATGTATTTTGGAAGATTTTCTTGTGCTATACACTATGTAAAAGTCAAGAAGTTTGTTAAACTTGCAAAATTTGGTCTTCTGGGAGCTTTTCGTGTGCCACACTCCATAAATGTCACGAAGTTTATTAAATTTGCAAAGTTTTGTATTTTTTATAATTTTTGTGTGCTATACTTCATAAAAGTCATGAAGTTCATTAAACTTTCAAATTTTTGTATTTTAGAAGATTTTGGTGAGCTATACTACATAAAAGTCATGAAGTTCCTTAAACATGCAAAATTTGGTATTTTGGAAGATTTTTATGTGCTATACTACATAAAAGTCACAAATCTCGTGAGACTTGATACATTGGTATTTTGGAAGATTTTCGTGTACTATACTACATAAAAGTCAAGAAGTTTATTAAACTTGCAAAAATTTTCTTTTGAAAGATTTTCGTGTGCTATATACTACGTAAAAATCAGGAAGTTTGTTAAACTTGCAAAGTTTGTTTTTTGGAAGATATTCGTGTGCTACACTCCATAAACGTCACGAAGTTTGTTAAACTTGCAAAGTTTGGTATTTTAGAAGATTTTCGTGTGCTATACTTTATAAAAGTCACGAAATTCGTTAAACTTTAAAATTTTTGTAATTTGGAAGATTTTCATGTGCTATACTACAGAAAAGTCACGAAGTTTGTTAAATTTGCAAAATTTGGTCTTTTGGAATATTTTCGTGCGTTGTACTACATAAAAGTCACGAAGTTCGTTAAACTTGCAAATTTTAATATTTTAGAAAATATTCGTAATCTATACTACATAAAAGTCACAAAGCTCATGATACTTGATACATTGGTATTTTGGAAGATTTTCGTGTACTATACTACATAAAAGTTAAGAAGTTTATTATAATTAAATAAATAGTTAATCATATTTTTCTATTTTAAATTTTTATCTAACAAAAATTCATTTAGGATTTAGTTAATATAAAATATTCGATCTCACCTGCCATGTGAGTAAGTGGTTGATCGGGTAGTTTCTCTAACTGTCAATGAGTGACCCACATTTTAGGATGGAGACCACCATCTCTTACATAGCACCTGCCATGTGTATAAGGGGTTGTAGATATATGCGTTAGTTTTCAACGCTTCGAACGAGGCATCATTCTGATTTACGGATCAGGAGTTATGGCCAGAATCGTCAGACATTGTCTCGTGTGCAAATTGCTCCATTTCTTCTGTTTTTGGCCTGTTTTGCATCGCTTCTTCGCACACACCTCTTAAATGGCTAAGAACCTAAAAATAAACTAAATACAAACATAATAGTGCAAATGCAAATCAAAACAACTAGAAAACATGCATTAGTCAAGTCAAATAAGAGATGTATTTGCATGTCATCATCATTCTATTGTGCTCTCGAAGTGTTGGACTAAAAAAAATGAAACTTATTCGAGGAATTAATAATAAATTAGGGAAATTTTATTCAAATCTAGAAAAGATATTGCAGTAAAAAAAATTGGTGAATGATAAAAAATTAAAAAGAAAACAGCGTGGATATGTTTTTATAATTATTTATTTTTATAAGTATGATATATTATGTTGATTAATTATTCAATATTACTTTTTTAACTATTTATTAATTTATATTATTTAATCTATGTATTGTTATTATGTCATTTATATCAACCATAACCGATCATTCTCATTTTGTAATATTATTTTTTAATGTACTATATATTATATATTATATATTATATATTATATAAATATATTATTTTTTAGAATTTTAGTAAAAAACTATAATTCATAATTTGGATATTCAAAAATTAAACTGTATGAAATTGAATCAAGTCAGATCGAATTTTTTTATCAATCGTCTCAAATCACACCGAACCACAAATAAATTTATATTTTACCTTTTTTTTTCCAGTCCATGATATGCTAAATTTTCAAACAATGGATTCATATACTATAATTAAATAAATAGTCAATCATATTTTTCTATTTTAAATTTTTATCTAACAAAAATCCAATTAGAATTTAGTTAATATAAAATATTCAATCGCAACAAGTATACAAAAACACTTAAATACCAACATGAAAAATATCAATGCATAATTTTATTAAATTTATTTTGATATGCTCTTACATTTAATATTTAATTTTTTAGCATTGTGCTATATATTTTTTTAGACTTTACATGGATATGTGCAAAAACATCTGGCTCTATTAGGGTTATCTTCATCTGGCTCACATCTTCCATTACCACCATGAGATTCAGAGCACCATTCTTTACACTGATATAGGATACAAGTAGCAGAAGGACCAGGTTTGATATTGGTACATTCTCTTTGTGCTTGACATGTCATGGTTATAACTGTGAAAAAAAGAAAGCATAATTACATTCTTATAATTAAGTTTGATATGTTAACACCTAACAAATAAAAATTACATACATACATATAAATGCTATGAAATAATATAAAAAAGAAAAAAAATTATATACCTGAAAAAATAATGAAAAAGACAAGAATTGGCATGATAGAAAACTTAGTCATTTTGAATAGCTTCAATTTTAATAGAATGAATGAGATGTAGTCTGAAATATGCAAACCTCGAATTTATATTCAAATAAAAAATAAAAATAAAAAATAATTGAAAAGTTGAAAAAGTGATAAATATCTTTTTCAAATTTTCCATATAAATTACGATGAGGATATTCTTATCCAAGAACAAGTTATTATATTGTATAACATATTATATAATTTAAAAAATTTAGAACTAAACTAAAATTTTATTTTATATGCTTTTTTGTAACTTTTTAAATAAACATGAAATAATCTAATATTTTATTAAGCTACACTAAAATTATAATCTTCTTATGAAATTTTATAAATATAATTGTATATTTAAATATAAGTACTTAAAATATAATTACTAATTATACTACAAATATAATTAATATACTTAATTTAATATGTAACTGTATATATTAGCTTAATTTTTATATTTCCATAAAATATATCATGAGTATTTTATATTTTATTACATAATATATAAATTATATAAAAAATTAATTACCAAATAAGCAATTTTCTTATTTTATTAAAAATAATTTTCAAAACTACATTACCAAACAAATTTTTATCATTTCCTAATTTTAAAAACAGTTTTTAAAAACTTTATAACCATACAAATTTTTGTTTTATTTTCTTCCCATAAACACCTTCTTAAAACTGAATTGTAAAACAATTTTTTAAAACTAAAAAACAAAAGTGATTCAAACGAGCCCTAATTGTTTGTTTTGCAAATTTTGTTCTATCACAAAAAACCCTAGCAATCATTGTTTCTCTTCTTCTTCATTAGCTTTCCTATTCTACAATATAGCCGTCAATCTTGTTTTTCATACATGAATGTATTATTATTCTTCCCTATTCTCTCGTTTTTGTGTATGTTGTTGTTATGTTTCACATGAGAAACAAGTGAAACTTTAAAATTTTTGTACTGTGGAAGATTTTGGTGTGCTATACTACATGAAAGTCATGAAGTTCGTTAAACATGAAAAATTTGGTCTTTCGGAAGATTTTTGTGTGCTACATAAAAGTCACAAAGCTCGTGAAACTTGATACATTGGTATTTTGGAATATTTTCGTGTACTATACTACATTAAAGTCAAGAAGTTTATTAATCTTGCAAAAATTTTCTTTTGGAATCTTTTCGTGTGCCATATACTACGTAAAAATCAGGTAGTTTGTTAACATGCAAAATTTGTCTTTTGAAAGATATTCATGTACAACACTCAATAAAAGTCAAGAAGTTCGTTAAACTTGTAAATTTTGGTATTTTAGAAGATTTTCGTGTGCTATACTTCATAAATGTCACAAAGTTCGTTAAACTTTCAAATTTTTGTATTTTGGAAGATTTTGGTGTGCTATACAACATAAAAGACATGAAGTTCGTTAAACTTTCAAAATTTGGTCTTTTGGAAGATTTTCGTGTGCAATACTACATAAAAGTCACAAAGCTCGTGAAACTTGATACATTGGTATTTTGGAAATTTGTTGTGTTCTATACTACATAAAAGTCAAGAAGTTTATTAAACTTGCAAAATTTTGTCTTTTGGAAGATTTTCGTGTGCTATATACTATGTAAAAGTAACGAAGTTTGTTAAACTTGCAAATTTTGGTATTTTGGAAGATTTCCGTGTGCCATACTACATAAAGTCGCGAAGTTTGTTAAACTTGCAAAACTTAATATTTTGGAAGATTTTATTATGCTATACTACATAAAAGTCACAGAGTTTGTAAAACTTGCAAAATCTGGTTATTTGGAAGTTTTTTGTGTATTAGACTATATAAAAGTCACAAAATTCGTTAAACTTGCAAATTTTAATATTTTGAAGATTTTCGTGTGCTATACTACATAAATGTCACAAAGCTCGTGAAACTTGATACATTGGTATTTCTGAAAATTTTCATGTACTATACTACATAAATGTCAAGAAGTTTATTAAACTTGCAAAACTTTTCCTTTTGGAAGATTTTCGTGTGCTATATAGACTACGTAAAAGTCATGAAGTTTGGTAAACTTGCAAAATTTGGTCTTTTGGAAGATTTTCGTGTGCTACACTCCATAAAAGTCACGAAGGTTGTTAAATTTGCAAATTTTGGTATTTAAGAAGATTTTCGTGTGCTATACTTCATAAAAGTCATGAAGTTCGTTAAACTTTCAAATTTTTGTATTTTGGAAGATTTTCGTGTGCTATACTACATAAAAGTCCCGAAGTTCGGTAAACCTGCAAAATTTCTACTTTTGGAAGATTTTCGTGTGCTATACAACATAAAAGTCACAAAGCTCGTGAAACTTAATACATTGGTATTTTGGAAGATTTTAATGTACTATACTACATAAAAGTCAATAAGTTTGTTAAACTTGCAAAATTTTGTATTTTGTAAGATTTTCGTGTGCTATACACTACGTAAAAGTCAAGAAGTTTGTTAAACTTGCAAAATTTGGTCTTCTGGGAGATTTTCGTGTGCTACACTCCATAAATGTCACGAAGTTTATTCAATTTGCAAAGTTTTGTATTTTGTATAATTTTTGTGTGCTATACTTCATAAAAGTCATGAAGTTCGTTAAACTTTCAATTTTTTGTATTTTAGAAGATTTTGGTGTGCTATACTACATAAAAGTCATGAAGTTCGTTAAACATGAAAAATTTGGTATTTTGGAAGATTTTTATGTGCTATACTACATAAAAGTCACAAAACTCGTGAGACTTGATACATTGGTATTTTGGAAGATTTTCGTGTACTATACTACATAAAAGTCAAGAAGTTTATTAAACTTGCAAAATTTTCCTTTTGAAAGATTTTCGTGTGCTATATACTACGTAAAAATCAGGAAGTTTGCTAAACTTGCAAAATTTGTTTTTTGGAAGATATTCGTGTGCTACACTCCATAAAAGTCACGAAGTTTGTTAAACTGGCAAAGTTTGGTATTTTAGAAGATTTTCGTGTGCTATACTTTATAAAAGTCACGAAATTCGTTAAACTTTAAAATTTTTGTAATTTGGAAGATTTTCGTGTGCTATACTACAGAAAAGTCACGAAGTTTGTTAAACTTGCAAAATTTGGTCTTTTGGAATATTTTCGTGCGTTGTACTACATAAAAGTCACGAAGTTCGTTAAACTTGCAAATTTTAATATTTTAGAAAATATTCGTAATCTATACTACATAAAAGTCACAAAGCTCATGATACTTGATACATTGGTATTTTGGAAGATTTTCGTGTACTATACTACATAAAAGTTAGGAAGTTTATTATAATTAAATAAATAGTCAATCATATTTTTCTATTTTAAATTTTTATCTAACAAAAATTCAATTAGAATTTAGTTAATATAAAATATTCAATCGCACCTGCCATGTGAGTAAGTGGTTGATCGGGTAGTTTCTCTAACCGTCAATGAGTGACCCACATTTTGGGATGGAGCCCACCATCTCTTACATAGCACCTGCCATGTGTATAAGGGGTTGTAGATATATGCGTTAGTTTTCAACGCTTCGAACGAGGCATCATTCTGATTTACGGATCAGGAGTTATGGCCAGAATCGTCAGACATCGTCTCGTGTGCAAATTGCTCCATTTCTTCTGTTTTTGGCCTGTTTTGCTTCGCTTCTTCGCACACACCTCTTAAATGGCTAAGAACCTAAAAATAAACTAAATACAAACATAATAGTGCAAATGCAAATCAAAACAACTAGAAAACATGCATTAGTCAAGTCAAATAAGAGATGTATTTGCATGTCATCATCATTCTATTGTGCTCTCGACGTGTTGGACTAAAAAAAATGAAACTTATTCGAGGAATTAATAATAAATTAGGGAAATTTTATTCAAATCTAGAAAAGATATTGCAGTAAAAAAAATTGGTGAATGATAAAAAATTAAAAAGAAAACAACGTGGATATGTTTTTATAATTATTTATTTTTATTAGTATGATATATTATGTTGATTTATTATTCAATATTACTTTTTTAACTATTTATTAATTTATATTATTTAATCTATGTATTGTTATTATGTCATTTATATCAACCATAACCGATCATTCTCATTTTGTAATATTATTTTTTAATGTACTATATATTATATATTATATATTATATAAATATATTATTTTTTAGAATTTTAGTAAAATAACTATAATTCATAATTTGGATATTCAAAAATTAAACCAAATTAAACTGTATGAAATTGAATCAAGTCAGATCGAATTTTTTTATCAATCATCTCAAATCACACCGAACCACAAATAAATTTATATTTTATAAATTTATATTTTACTTGTTTTTTCCAGTCCATGATATGCTACATTTTCAAACAATGGATTCATATACTATAATTAAATAAATAGTCAATCATATTTTTCTATTTTAAATTTTTATCTAACAAAAATCCAATTAGAATTTAGTTAATATAAAATATTCAATCGCAACAAGTATACAAAAACACTTAAATACCAATATGAAAAATATCAATGCATAATTTTATTAAATTTATTTTGATATGCTCTTACATTTAATATTTAATTTTTGAGCATTGTCCTATATATTTTTTTAGACTTTACATGGATATGTGCAAAAACATCTGGCTCTATTAGGGTTATCTTCATCTGGCTCACATCTTCCATTACCACCATGAGATTCAGAGCACCATTCTTTACACTGATATAGGATACAAGTAGCAGAAGGACCAGGTTTGATATTGGTACATTCTCTTTGTGCTTGACATGTCATGGTTATAACTGTGAAAAAAAGAAAGCATAATTACATTCTTATAATTAAGTTTGATATGTTAACACCTAACAAATAAAAATTACATACATACATATAAATGCTATGAAATAATATAAAAAAGAAAAAAAATTATATACCTGAAAAAATAATGAAAAAGACAAGAATTGGCATGATAGAAAACTTAGTCATTTTGAATAGCTTCAATTTTAATAGAATGAATGAGATGTAGTCTGAAATATGCAAACCTCGAATTTATATTCAAATAAAAAATAAAAATAAAAAATAATTGAAAAGTTGAAAAAGTGATAAATATCTTTTTCAAATTTTCCATATAAATTACGATGAGGATATTCTTATCCAAGAACAAGTTATTATATTGTATAACATATTATATAATTTAAAAAATTTAGAACTAAACTAAAATTTTATTTTATATGCTTTTTTGTAACTTTTTAAATAAACATGAAATAATCTAATATTTTATTAAGCTACACTAAAATTATAATCTTCTTATGAAATTTTATAAATATAATTGTATATTTAAATATAAGTACTTAAAATATAATTACTAATTATACTACAAATATAATTAATATACTTAATTTAATATGTAACTGTATATATTAGCTTAATTTTTATATTTCCATAAAATATATCATGAGTATTTTATATTTTATTACTTAATATATAAATTATATAAAAAATTAATTACCAAATAAGCAATTTTCTTATTTTATTAAAAATAATTTTCAAAACTACATTGCCAAACAAATTTTATCATTTCCTAATTTTAAAAACAGTTTTTAAAAACTTTATAACCATACAAATTTTTGTTTTATTTTCTTCCCATAAACACCTTCTTAAAACTGAATTGTAAAACAATTTTTTAAAACTAAAAAACAAAAGTGATTCAAACGAGCCCTAATTGTTTGTTTTGCAAATTTTGTTCTATCACAAAAAACCCTAGCAATCATTTTTTCTCTTCTTCTTCATTAGCTTTCCTATTCTACAGTATAGCCGTCAATCTTGTTTTTCATACATGAATGTATTATTATTCTTCCCTATTCTCTCGTTTTTGTGTATGTTGTTGTTATGTTTCACATGAGAAACAAGTGAAACTTTCAAATTTTTGTACTGTGGAAGATTTTGGTGTGCTATACTACATGAAAGTCATGAAGTTCGTTAAACATGAAAATTTGGTCTTTCGGAAGATTTTTGTGTGCTACATAAAAGTCACAAAGCTCGTGAAACTTGATACATTGGTATTTTGGAAGATTTTTGTGTACTATACTACATTAAAGTCATGAAGTTTATTAATCTTGCAAAAATTTTCTTTTGGAATCTTTTCGTGTGCCATATACTATGTAAAAATCAGGTAGTTTGTTAACTTGCAAAATTTGTCTTTTGAAAGATATTCATGTACAACACTCCATAAAAGTCAAGAAGTTCGTTAAACTTGCAAATTTTGGTAGTTTGGAAGATTTTCGTGTGCTATACTTCATAAATGTCACAAAGTTCGTTAAACTTTCAAATTTTTGTATTTTGGAAGATTTTGGTGTGCTATACAACATAAAAGACATGAAGTTCGTTAAACTTTCAAAATTTGGTCTTTTGGAAGATTTTCGTGTGCAATACTACATAAAAGTCACAAAGCTCGTGAAACTTGATACATTGGTATTTTGGAAATTTTTTGTGTTCTATACTACATAAAAGTCAAGAAGTTTATTAAACTTGCAAAATTTTGTCTTATGGAAGATTTTCGTGTGCTATATACTATGTAAAAGTAACGAAGTTTGTTAAACTTGCAAATATTGGTATTTTGGAAGATTTCCGTGTGCCATACAACATAAAGTCGCGAAGTTTGTTAAACTTGCAAAACTTAATATTTTGGAAGATTTTATTATGCTATACTACATAAAAGTCACAGAGTTTGTAAAACTTGCAAAATTTGGTTATTTGGAAGATTTTTGTGTAATAGACTATATAAAAGTCACAAAATTCGTTATACTTGCAAAGTTTAATATTTTGAAGATTTTCGTGTGCTATACTACATAAAAGTCACAAAGCTCGTGAAACTTGATACATTGGTATTTCTGAAAATTTTCATGTACTATACTACATTAAAGTTAAGTTTATTAAACTTGCCAAATTTTGTATTTTGGAAGATTTTTGTGTGATATACACTACGTAAAAGTCAAGAAGTTTTTAAACTTGCAAAACTTGGTCTTGTGGGAGATTTTCATGTGCAACACTCCATAAAAGTCACGAAGTTTGTTAAATTTTCAAAGTTTGGTATTTTGGATGATTTTCGTGCGCTATACTTCAGAAAAGTGACGGAGTTCTTTAACTTTCAAATATTTGTATTTTGGAAGATTTTCGTGTGCTATACTACATTAAAGTCATGAAGTTCTTTAAACTTACAAATTTGGTCTTTTGGAAGATTTTCGTGTGCTATACTACATAAAAGTCACAAAGCTCGTGAAACTTGATACTTTGGTATTTTGGAAGGTTTTCATGTTCCATACTACATAAAAGTCAAGAAGTGTATTAAACTTGCAAAATTGTAATATTTTGTAAGATTTTTGTGTGCTATACTACATAAAAGTCACAAAGCTCGTGAAACTCGATACATTGGCATTTTGGAAGAAATTTGGTTACTATACTACATAAATGTCAAGAAGTTTATTAAACTTGCAAAACTTTTCCTTTTGGAAGATTTTCGTGTGCTATATAGACTACGTAAAAGTCATGAAGTTTGGTAAACTTGCAAAATTTGGTCTTTTGGAAGATTTTCGTGTGCTACACTCCATAAAAGTCACGAAGGTTGTTAAATTTGCAAATTTTGGTATTTAAGAAGATTTTCGTGTGCTATACTTCATAAAAGTCATGAAGTTCGTTAAACTTTCAAATTTTTGTATTTTGGAAGATTTTCGTGTGCTATACTACATAAAAGTCCCGAAGTTCGGTAAACCTGCAAAATTTCTACTTTTGGAAGATTTTCGTGTGCTATACAACATAAAAGTCACAAAGCTCATGAAACTTGATACATTGGTATTTTGGAAGATTTTAATGTACTATACTACATAAAAGTCAATAAGTTTGTTAAACTTGCAAAATTTTGTATTTTGGAAGATTTTCGTGTGCTATACACTACGTAAAAGTCAAGAAGTTTGTTAAACTTGCAAAATTTGGTCTTCTGGGAGATTTTCGTGTGCTACACTCCATAAAAGTCACGAAGTTTATTAAATTTGCAAATGTTTAGTATTTTGTATGATTTTCGTGTGCTATATTTCATGAAAGTCATGAAGTTCGTTAAACTTTTAAATTTTTTATTTTGGAAGATTTTGGTGTGCTATACTACATAAAAGTCATGAAGTTCTTTAAACATGCAAAATTTGCTCATTTGGAAGATTTTTGTGGGCTATACTACATAAAAGTCACAAAGCTCATGAAACTTGATACATTGGTATTTTGGAAGATTTTCGTGTACTGTACTACATAAAAGTCAAGTTTATCAAACTTGTCAAATTATGTATTCTGGATGATTTTCTTGTGCTATACACTATGTAAAAGTCAAGAAGTTTGTTAAACTTGCAAAATTTGGTCTTCTGGGAGATTTTCGTGTGCTAAACTCCATAATTGTCACGAAGTTTATTAAATTTGCAAAGTTTTGTATTTTGTATAATTTTTGTGTGCTATACTTCATAAAAGTCATGAAGTTCGTTAAACTTTCAAATTTTTGTATTTTAGAAGATTTTGGTGTGCTATACTACATAAAAGTCATGAAGTTCGTTAAACATGCAAAATTTGGTATTTTGGAAGATTTTTGTGTGCTATACTACATAAAAGTCACAAAGCTCGTGAGACTTGATACATTGGTATTTTGGAAGATTTTCGTGTACTATACTACATAAAAGTCAAGAAGTTTATTAAACTTGCAAAATTTTCCTTTTGAAAGATTTTCGTGTGCTATATACTACGTAAAAATCAGGAAGTTTGTTAAACTTGCAAAAAAATTTTTTTGGAAGATATTCGTGTGCTACACTCCATAAAGGTCACGAAGTTTGTTAAACTTGCAAAGTTTGGTATTTTAGAAGATTTTCGTGTGCTATACTTTATAAAAGTTACAAAATTCGTTAAACTTTAAAATTTTTTTAATTTGGAAGATTTTCGTGTGCTATACTACAGAAAAGTCACGAAGTTTGTTAAACTTGCAAAATTTGGTCTTTTTGAATATTTTCGTGCGTTGTACTACATAAAAGTCACGAAGTTCGTTAAACTTGCAAATTTTAATATTTTAGAAAATATTCGTAATCTATACTACATAAAAGTCACAAAGCTCATGATACTTGATACATTGGTATTTTGGAAGATTTTCGTGTACTATACTACATAAAAGTTAAGAAGTTTATTATAATTAAATAAATAGTCAATCATATTTTTCTATTTTAAATTTTTATCTAACAAAAATTCAATTAGAATTTAGTTAATATAAAATATTCAATCGCACCTGCCATGTGAGTAAGTGGTTGATCGGGTAGTTTCTCTAACCGTCAATGAGTGACCCACATTTTGGGATGGATCCCACCATCTCTTACATAGCACCTGCCATGTGTATAAGGGGTTGTAGATATATGCGTTAGTTTTCAACGCTTCGAACGAGGCATCATTCTGATTTACGGATCAGGAGTTATGGCCAGAATCGTCAGACATCGTCTCGTGTGCAAATTGCTCCATTTCTTCCGTTTCTGGCCTGTTTTGCTTCGCTTCTTCACACACACCTCTTAAATGGCTAATAACCTAAAAATAAACTAAATACAAACATAATAGTGCAAATGCAAATCAAAACAACTAGAAAACATGCATTAGTCAAGTCAAATAAGAGATGTATTTGCATGTCATCATCATTCTATTATGCTCTCGACGTGTTGGACTAAAAAAAAATGAAACTTATTCGAGGAATTAATAATAAATTAGGGAAATTTTATTCAAATCTAGAAAAGATATTGCAGTAAAAAAATTGGTGAATGATAAAAAATTAAAAAGAAAACAACGTGGATATGTTTTTATAATTATTTATTTTTATTAGTATGATATATTATGTTGATTTATTATTCAATATTACTTTTTTAACTATTTATTAATTTATATTATTTAATCTATGTATTGTTATTATGTCATTTATATCAACCATAACCGATCATTCTCATTTTGTAATATTTTTTTTAATGTACTATATATTATATATTATATATTATATAAATATATTATTTTTTAGAATTTTAGTAAAATAACTATAATTCATAATTTGGATATTCAAAAATTAAACTGTATGAAATTGAATCAAGTCAGATCAAATTTTTTTATCAATCATCTCAAATCACACCGAACCACAAATAAATTTATATTTTATAAATTTATATTTTACTTGTTTTTTCCAGTCCATGATATGCTACATTTTCAAATCCATGATATGCTACATTTTCAAACAATGGATTCATATACTATAATTAAATAAATAGTCAATCATATTTTTCTATTTTAAATTTTTATCTAACAAAAATCCAATTAGAATTTAGTTAATATAAAATATTCAATCGCAACAAGTATACAAAAACACTTAAATACCAATATGAAAAATATCAATGCATAATTTTATTAAATTTATTTTGATATGCTCTTACATTTAATATTTAATTTTTGAGCATTGTCCTATATATTTTTTTAGACTTTACATGGATATGTGCAAAAACATCTGGCTCTATTAGGGTTATCTTCATCTGGCTCACATCTTCCATTACCACCATGAGATTCAGAGCACCATTCTTTACACTGATATAGGATACAAGTAGCAGAAGGACCAGGTTTGATATTGGTACATTCTCTTTGTGCTTGACATGTCATGGTTATAACTGTGAAAAAAAGAAAGCATAATTACATTCTTATAATTAAGTTTGATATGTTAACACCTAACAAATAAAAATTACATACATACATATAAATGCTATGAAATAATATAAAAAAGAAAAAAAATTATATACCTGAAAAAATAATGAAAAAGACAAGAATTGGCATGATAGAAAACTTAGTCATTTTGAATAGCTTCAATTTTAATAGAATGGATGAGATGTAGTCTGAAATATGCAAACCTCGAATTTATATTCAAATAAAAAATAAAAATAAAAAATAATTGAAAAGTTGAAAAAGTGATAAATATCTTTTTCAAATTTTCCATATAAATTACGATGAGGATATTCTTATCCAAGAACAAGTTATTATATTGTATAACATATTATATAATTTAAAAAATTTAGAACTAAACTAAAATTTTATTTTATATGCTTTTTTGTAACTTTTTAAATAAACATGAAATAATATAATATTTTATTAAGCTACACTAAAATTATAATCTTCTTATGAAATTTTATAAATATAATTGTATATTTAAATATAAGTACTTAAAATATAATTACTAATTATACTATAAATATAATTAATATACTTAATTTAATATGTAACTGTATATATTAGCTTAATTTTTATATTTCCATAAAATATATCATGAGTATTTTATATTTTATTACTTAATATATAAATTATATAAAAAATTAATTACCAAATAAGCAATTTTCTTATTTTATTAAAAATAATTTTCAAAACTACATTGCCAAACAAATTTTATCATTTCCTAATTTTAAAAACAGTTTTTAAAAACTTTATAACCATACAAATTTTTGTTTTATTTTCTTCCCATAAACACCTTCTTAAAACTGAATTGTAAAACAATTTTTTAAAACTAAAAAACAAAAGTGATTCAAACGAGCCCTAATTGTTTGTTTTGCAAATTTTGTTCTATCACAAAAAACCCTAGCAATCATTTTTTCTCTTCTTCTTCATTAGCTTTCCTATTCTACAGTATAGCCGTCAATCTTGTTTTTCATACATGAATGTATTATTATTCTTCCCTATTCTCTCGTTTTTGTGTATGTTGTTGTTATGTTTCACATGAGAAACAAGTGAAACTTTCAAATTTTTGTACTGTGGAAGATTTTGGTGTGCTATACTACATGAAAGTCATGAAGTTCGTTAAACATGATAAATTTGGTCTTTCGGAAGATTTTTGTGTGCTACATAAAAGTCACAAAGCTCGTGAAACTTGATACATTGGTATTTTGGAAGATTTTTGTGTACTATACTACATTAAAGTCATGAAGTTTATTAATCTTGCAAAATTTTTCTTTTGGAATCTTTTCGTGTGCCATATACTATGTAAAAATCAGGTAGTTTTTTAACTTGCAAAATTTGTCTTTTGAAAGATATTCATGTACAACACTCCATAAATATCAAGAAGTTCGTTAAACTTGCAAATTTTGGTAGTTTGGAAGATTTTCGTGTGCTATACTTCATAAATGTCACAAAGTTCGTTAAACTTTCAAATTTTTGTATTTTGGAAGATTTTGGTGTGCTATACAACATAAAAGACATGAAGTACGTTAAACTTTCAAAATTTGGTCTTTTGGAAGATTTTCGTGTGCAATACTACATAAAAGTCACAAAGCTCGTGAAACTTGATACATTGGTATTTTTGAAATTTTTTGTGTTCTATACTACATAAAAGTCAAGAAGTTTATTAAACTTGCAAAATTTTGTCTTATGGAAGATTTTCGTGTGCTATATACTATGTAAAAGTAACGAAGTTTGTTAAACTTGCAAATATTGGTATTTTGGAAGATTTCCGTGTGCCATACAACATAAAGTCGCGAAGTTTGTTAAACTTGCAAAACTTAATATTTTGGAAGATTTTATTATGCTATACTACATAAAAGTCACAGAGTTTGTAAAACTTGCAAAATTTGGTTATTTGGAAGATTTTTGTGTAATAGACTATATAAAAGTCACAAAATTCGTTATACTTGCAAAGTTTAATATTTTGAAGATTTTCGTGTGCTATACTACATAAAAGTCACAAAGCTCGTGAAACTTGATACATTGGTATTTCTGAAAATTTTCATGTACTATACTACATTAAAGTTAAGTTTATTAAACTTGCCAAATTTTGTATTTTGGAAGATTTTTGTGTGATATACACTACGTAAAAGTCAAGAAGTTTTTAAACTTGCAAAACTTGGTCTTGTGGGAGATTTTCATGTGCAACACTCCATAAAAGTCACGAAGTTTGTTAAATTTTCAAAGTTTGGTATTTTGGATGATTTTCGTGCGCTATACTTCAGAAAAGTGACGGAGTTCTTTAACTTTCAAATATTTGTATTTTGGAAGATTTTCGTGTGCTATACTACATTAAAGTCATGAAGTTCTTTAAACTTACAAATTTGGTCTTTTGGAAGATTTTCGTGTGCTATACTACATAAAAGTCACAAAGCTCGTGAAACTTGATACTTTGGTATTTTGGAAGGTTTTCATGTTCCATACTACATAAAAGTCAAGAAGTGTATTAAACTTGCAAAATTGTAATATTTTGTAAGATTTTTGTGTGCTATACTACATAAAAGTCACAAAGCTCGTGAAACTCGATACATTGGCATTTTGGAAGAAATTTGGTTACTATACTACATAAATGTCAAGAAGTTTATTAAACTTGCAAAACTTTTCCTTTTGGAAGATTTTCGTGTGCTATATAGACTACGTAAAAGTCATGAAGTTTGGTAAACTTGCAAAATTTGGTCTTTTGGAAGATTTTCGTGTGCTACACTCCATAAAAGTCACGAAGGTTGTTAAATTTGCAAATTTTGGTATTTAAGAAGATTTTCGTGTGCTATGCTTCATAAAAGTCATGAAGTTCGTTAAACTTTCAAATTTTTGTATTTTGGAAGATTTTCGTGTGCTATACTACATAAAAGTCCCGAAGTTCGGTAAACCTGCAAAATTTCTACTTTTGGAAGATTTTCGTGTGCTATACAACATAAAAGTCACAAAGCTCATGAAACTTGATACATTGGTATTTAGGAAGATTTTAATGTACTATACTACATAAAAGTCAAGAAGTTTGTTAAACTTGCAAAATTTTGTATTTTGGAAGATTTTCGTGTGCTATACACTACGTAAAAGTCAAGAAGTTTGTTAAACTTGCAAAATTTGGTCTTCTGGGAGATTTTCGTGTGCTACACTCCATAAAAGTCACGAAGTTTATTAAATTTGCAAATGTTTAGTATTTTGTATGATTTTCGTGTGCTATATTTCATGAAAGTCATGAAGTTCGTTAAACTTTTAAATTTTTTATTTTGGAAGATTTTGGTGTGCTATACTACATAAAAGTCATGAAGTTCTTTAAACATGCAAAATTTGCTCATTTGGAAGATTTTTGTGGGCTATACTACATAAAAGTCACAAAGCTCATGAAACTTGATACATTGGTATTTTGGAAGATTTTCGTGTACTGTACTACATAAAAGTCAAGTTTATCAAACTTGTCAAATTATGTATTCTGGATGATTTTCTTGTGCTATACACTATGTAAAAGTCAAGAAGTTTGTTAAACTTGCAAAATTTGGTCTTCTGGGAGATTTTCGTGTGCTAAACTCCATAATTGTCACGAAGTTTATTAAATTTGCAAAGTTTTGTATTTTGTATAATTTTTGTGTGCTATACTTCATAAAAGTCATGAAGTTCGTTAAACTTTCAAATTTTTGTATTTTAGAAGATTTTGGTGTGCTATACTACATAAAAGTCATGAAGTTCGTTAAACATGCAAAATTTGGTATTTTGGAAGATTTTTGTGTGCTATACTACATAAAAGTCACAAAGCTCGTGAGACTTGATACATTGGTATTTTGGAAGATTTTCGTGTACTATACTACATAAAAGTCAAGAAGTTTATTAAACTTGCAAAATTTTCCTTTTGAAAGATTTTCGTGTGCTATATACTACGTAAAAATCAGGAAGTTTGTTAAACTTGCAAAAAAATTTTTTTGGAAGATATTCGTGTGCTACACTCCATAAAGGTCACGAAGTTTGTTAAACTTGCAAAGTTTGGTATTTTAGAAGATTTTCGTGTGCTATACTTTATAAAAGTTACAAAATTCGTTAAACTTTAAAATTTTTTTAATTTGGAAGATTTTCGTGTGCTATACTACAGAAAAGTCACGAAGTTTGTTAAACTTGCAAAATTTGGTCTTTTTGAATATTTTCGTGCGTTGTACTACATAAAAGTCACGAAGTTCGTTAAACTTGCAAATTTTAATATTTTAGAAAATATTCGTAATCTATACTACATAAAAGTCACAAAGCTCATGATACTTGATACATTGGTATTTTGGAAGATTTTCGTGTACTATACTAC
The DNA here is from genome assembly GCF_029867415.1 of Vicia villosa. Classification (NCBI taxonomy): domain Eukaryota; kingdom Viridiplantae; phylum Streptophyta; class Magnoliopsida; order Fabales; family Fabaceae; genus Vicia; species Vicia villosa. Next base: position 3,161,693 of record NC_081183.1, read on the forward strand.
ATAAAAGTTAAGAAGTTTATTATAATTAAATAAATAGTCAATCATATTTTTCTATTTTAAATTTTTATCTAACAAAAATTCAATTAGAATTTAGTTAATATAAAATATTCAATCGCACCTGCCATGTGAGTAAGTGGTTGATCGGGTAGTTTCTCTAACCGTCAATGAGTGACCCACATTTTGGGATGGATCCCACCATCTCTTACATAGCACCTGCCATGTGTATAAGGGGTTGTAGATATATGCGTTAGTTTTCAACGCTTCGAACGAGGCATCATTCTGATTTACGGATCAGGAGTTATGGCCAGAATCGTCAGACATCGTCTCGTGTGCAAATTGCTCCATTTCTTCCGTTTCTGGCCTGTTTTGCTTCGCTTCTTCACACACACCTCTTAAATGGCTAATAACCTAAAAATAAACTAAATACAAACATAATAGTGCAAATGCAAATCAAAACAACTAGAAAACATGCATTAGTCAAGTCAAATAAGAGATGTATTTGCATGTCATCATCATTCTATTATGCTCTCGACGTGTTGGACTAAAAAAAAATGAAACTTATTCGAGGAATTAATAATAAATTAGGGAAATTTTATTCAAATCTAGAAAAGATATTGCAGTAAAAAAATTGGTGAATGATAAAAAATTAAAAAGAAAACAACGTGGATATGTTTTTATAATTATTTATTTTTATTAGTATGATATATTATGTTGATTTATTATTCAATATTACTTTTTTAACTATTTATTAATTTATATTATTTAATCTATGTATTGTTATTATGTCATTTATATCAACCATAACCGATCATTCTCATTTTGTAATATTTTTTTTAATGTACTATATATTATATATTATATATTATATAAATATATTATTTTTTAGAATTTTAGTAAAATAACTATAATTCATAATTTGGATATTCAAAAATTAAACTGTATGAAATTGAATCAAGTCAGATCAAATTTTTTTATCAATCATCTCAAATCACACCGAACCACAAATAAATTTATATTTTATAAATTTATATTTTACTTGTTTTTTCCAGTCCATGATATGCTACATTTTCAAATCCATGATATGCTACATTTTCAAACAATGGATTCATATACTATAATTAAATAAATAGTCAATCATATTTTTCTATTTTAAATTTTTATCTAACAAAAATCCAATTAGAATTTAGTTAATATAAAATATTCAATCGCAACAAGTATACAAAAACACTTAAATACCAATATGAAAAATATCAATGCATAATTTTATTAAATTTATTTTGATATGCTCTTACATTTAATATTTAATTTTTGAGCATTGTCCTATATATTTTTTTAGACTTTACATGGATATGTGCAAAAACATCTGGCTCTATTAGGGTTATCTTCATCTGGCTCACATCTTCCATTACCACCATGAGATTCAGAGCACCATTCTTTACACTGATATAGGATACAAGTAGCAGAAGGACCAGGTTTGATATTGGTACATTCTCTTTGTGCTTGACATGTCATGGTTATAACTGTGAAAAAAAGAAAGCATAATTACATTCTTATAATTAAGTTTGATATGTTAACACCTAACAAATAAAAATTACATACATACATATAAATGCTATGAAATAATATAAAAAAGAAAAAAAATTATATACCTGAAAAAATAATGAAAAAGACAAGAATTGGCATGATAGAAAACTTAGTCATTTTGAATAGCTTCAATTTTAATAGAATGAATGAGATGTAGTCTGAAATATGCAAACCTCGAATTTATATTCAAATAAAAAATAAAAATAAAAAATAATTGAAAAGTTGAAAAAGTGATAAATATCTTTTTCAAATTTTCCATATAAATTACGATGAGGATATTCTTATCCAAGAACAAGTTATTATATTGTATAACATATTATATAATTTAAAAAATTTAGAACTAAACTAAAATTTTATTTTATATGCTTTTTTGTAACTTTTTAAATAAACATGAAATAATCTAATATTTTATTAAGCTACACTAAAATTATAATCTTCTTATGAAATTTTATAAATATAATTGTATATTTAAATATAAGTACTTAAAATATAATTACTAATTATACTACAAATATAATTAATATACTTAATTTAATATGTAACTGTATATATTAGCTTAATTTTTATATTTCCATAAAATATATCATGAGTATTTTATATTTTATTACTTAATATATAAATTATATAAAAAATTAATTACCAAATAAGCAATTTTCTTATTTTATTAAAAATAATTTTCAAAACTACATTGCCATACAAATTTTATCATTTCCTAATTTTAAAAACAGTTTTTAAAAACTTTATAACCATACAAATTTTTGTTTTATTTTCTTCCCCAAAACACCTTAAAACTGAATTGTAAAACAATTTTTTAAAACTAAAAAACAAAAGTGATTCAAACGAGCCCTAATTGTTTGTTTTGCAAATTTTGTTCTATTACAAAAAACCCTAGCAATCATTTTTTCTCTTCTTCTTCATTAGCTTTCCTATTCTACAGTATAGCCGTCAATCTTGTTTCTCATACATGAATGTATTATTATTCTTCCCTATTCTCTCGTTTTTGTGTATGTTGTTGTTATGTTTCACATGAGAAACAAGTGAAACTTTCAAATTTTTGTACTGTGGAAGATTTTGGTGTGCTATACTACATGAAAGTCATGAAGTTCGTTAAACATGCTAAATTTTGTCTTTTGGAAGATTTTTGTGTGCTATACTACATAAAAGTCACAAAGCTCGTGAAACTTGATACATTGGTATTTTGGAAGATTTTCGTCTACTATACTCCATAAAAGTCAAGAAGTTTATTAATCTTGCAAAATTTTCCTTTTGGAAGATTTTTCGTGTGCTATATATTCTACGCAAAAATCAGGAAGTTTGTTAACTTGCAAAATTTGTCTTTTGGAAGATATTTGTGTACTACACTCCATAAAAGTCGTGAAGTTCGTTAAACTTACAAAATTTGGTCATTTGGAAGATTTTCGTGCGCTATAATACATAAAAGTCACAAAGCTTTTGAAATTTGATACATTGGTATTTTGGAAGATTTTCGTGTACTATACTACATAAAAGTCACGAAGTTCGTTAAACTTGCAAATTTTAATATTTTGGAAGATTTTTGTGTGCTATACTAAATAAAAGTCACAAAGCTCGTGAGACTTGATACATTGGTATTTTGGAAGATTTTCATGTACTATACTTGTCGCCTCGGTTTTTTTGTGGGATGCGAACTGACTCTTCTTTTATTTTTTGAGTTGTGAAAATCAGAGAGTCGCCACCGACATTTATTTTATCTAATTAAGGAAAGGTTTATAAAAGAAACAGAAAAAGACCTTAAAGAGATTTTGGGTTCGGGGGTAGGTTATACAAAGGGAAGGTTTTGGCACCCTTTTTATCCATGGTTATCCATGGGCTCTTAATTGCTTAGCTCACTTGTTTGAATCGTTTGTCTTGCTTTGAAATGCTTGTATGTGGTTTTAAATATTTTGTAAAGAGTTAACTTTGTAATGATCCTTATGCGGATGTTTACAAAGTGTTTATCTTTCGAAAGATATTTTGATGGTTCGAAAAAAGATTTTTAACTTCATAATGATCCTTGTTTGGATATATACAAAGTGTTGTCTTTTTGAAAGTTTGTTTTGGAAAAACAGTGATATGTGTAAACTTTTGTTGTTTTGATTGAGCAAGCAATTAGGAGGTATACCCTAAGTTTATAAGGTTCTTTCCTATTTCTTTAGAAAAATTTCCTTGACTGGATACAGAAGAAAAATTTGAATTGTATTTGAAATAATATGATTGATTTTGAGAATAGTAACATAGGGATTACCCTAAGAGGTGCAAGTGTGATTGTGTTTTGTTTTCAGATATGTTATCTTTGAGATTAGTAATCTAGCGCTTCAGTTTTATTCTTGTCATACACGCAGTTTTATATATACAGGAATTAAAGTGCGGGAACGTAAAATGCGGAAAGTAAATCTACGCTATTACATCGATTGTGCGAGAAATGTAAACTACGCTATTTACATGAATTTGACAACCGATACACTTATCTATGAATTTAAATTGCAATAAGATAAAGGGAAAATATTTTTGGATGGTTGATTTTAATTAAAATTAATGCATAATTAATTTAATTAAAAGGTTAAGAATTAGAAATAAAATTTAAACCTACAAAATTAAGTCTAAAATATGTCCAAATTGTTTGTTAATTAATTTTAAAATAAAATTAATTTTTTTTTGTGATTTTTGAATTTTTTTTTTTTGAGATTATTAAGTTAATTAATATATAATTATACAAGTAATTATATACATAAATTAAACTTAAAGAAAAAAATTATTCTAAATATGTACAAAATTAGTTTATAATATATAAACTTAATTTAATAAAAAGAAAATATTTTTTTCTGATTTTTTTGATAGGTTAGGAATAATTAAAAGATAAATATATAGTATTATCTAATTAATTAAACAAAATATTTTAATTATTAAGAAAATAAAATATTTTTGTGTCAAAAATTAAGACAATATTTTATCAACCTAAAACATTTTTTTGCATATTTTTTTGAGTTTTTTAAAAATATTTTTAATCAATTTAAAAGAGAAATTAAATTAATTTAAAATGGATATAGAAAAAAATTAAATAGAAGGATCCTATGTGGTGCTCCTCTGAGGGAGCATGGTGGACTGCGCGCTCACGTGTGCTGGATGGAGAATCAGATGCATCTAATGGTGAATAGAGTGAGGCACATGGCAAGAGTGTGGACTGCAAAGCACAGTAACCGAAGGATTCAAAAAAGCTGACGCGCGCTTTCTGACCAATCAGGGCCTGCCACACTTCATCTTCTTCCTCCCTTCCGTTGCTAAAACCTCTGCAATCGTAGCTAAAGCTTTTAGTTACGGTTTTTGTCCGTAGCTACAAGACCTGTACATGTCAAAATTTCATACAAGCAATAAAAATTATTTAGGAGACCATGGTTCAGCTTAAAATCGTCCCCTGAGTTCAAATATGCCACTGGTTTCTTCTAATTTTGCCTAAATCAAAGGATCCCAAATTTTAGCTTAAGAACCCTAGAATGGTATCTCCATGAATACACGACCAAACCTTAATTAAATGTCCAAAATCGTTCAGAGTGTGATACTAAACACAAATCTACAAATTAAACATGTTAATTATGCCTGAAAGATTGTATTCGTGTTCATTTTTGTTGGAACAAACTGTGAGCCTTAGTGGATGATTCTGAGTGCTTTGCTTGCTGAAAATGATTGGGATAGGTTCAGGGATGTTTGAGGATCGTGTTTAGATAATTATTTGGACTTGAAATTAGCTTAAACTCAGAATTCAAAATTTAAATTTCTTTGAAAATTTCAGTTGATACAAGTGTGATACAAGTATGATATTGGTTCAAAATTCGTGTGTGTGTTCTTGCTGAAGTGTTCTAAGCTATTTATAAGCAATAGAGGTGCTGCAAACTTAAGCTAACAAGCTTTGAGTGTCTTTGAACTTTTGAATTTTTTAATAATAAAAGCTTTGAATTTCTTGGCCATGGCTTTAATTTTCTTCACCCCTCTTTCCATAGGTCTTCTGTACCTCTATGCTGCAGAACTTGGATCAAACTTGGTGACTCAAGCTAAGGACAAAAGCCTTGAATCATTATCTTGAACCATTTCTTTTTTAATTTAACTTTAAATGAAATAAAATTAAATTAAAAAAGAAATAAAAATGTCATGGGCCTAATGTTGGTCGTGGGAGCCCTTTAACATCATTAGAAACATGTTTGGATCATGAATGCTTGGCCTCCTTTGAAAAAAAAACAATTTTGATCAATGCTAGTTTCATGCATTTTCCCAAAAAATAGCCAACTTCAACAAGGCATAACTCCCTCAATTTTGATCATATGAAGGAGTTCTTGTACTTTTTAGAAACCTCGAGATGCCCTCTACAAGCTACTTTGGAAGCGTTTTTGCATTTGGAGAAGTTATCTTGATGTTATGGGCTTTGACAAAAAATCATTTTTTGTTGACTTTGAAAATGACCTGTAATGTCTTGGCTCATATTTTCCAAATGGTAAATCCAACGACCATGGGACCAATTTCATTTGAAAGATAATTGAATTTCCTTCAAAATAAGCTTTGGTTGGAATTTTTCATATGAACGAGGAGAGAGTTATGGCCGGTCAAAGTTCAGTTGACTTTTTAGGACAAAACCCTAATTTTGAAACTTAGAGTTTTGTCGATTTTTGAACTTTTCTTGATGAATTATGATCAACCATTTATCAAATGATTAATCTTTTGACAAAATATGGATGTTGACAAAAATTTTCATTTTTGACTGTCTGTTGACTTTTCGGTCAAACTGGTCGTCTGTTGACTATTTGAGCTGTTGACTGTGCGTCCGAGCGAATCGAAGTTTGAAAATTTGTCTGGTGGTACTTTGAGACATATGGGGATCCATGAAATCCATTTGAGGTCTCAAAAAACTTGTTCTCCTGAAAAAAAAACCTAGTTAGGGAATGTTTGGGTGGGAGATAGTTAAGCGTACCTGATTTTTGTGCAGTGTTGAGTCTCTGCTGATCATGTGATTATCAGAAGACTTATAGAACAAAAATATTGGAATTTTGAAATGCAAAAGATTGATTTGACTGATGGTACAAACACGGAGAATCGTGCTGTCAGCGGGTTTGACTGTTAACTGGTTGTCTGGGTATTAACGTAAGAGTTAAAGTGAAAACTTAACAGTTAAAGTTGATTTTTTTTCTTTTTGTTTTTGGTGTGTTAATGGTGAAAATTATTTACATGAGTTGTTAGAAAAACCCAAACATAATAAATAAATAAAATAATAATCTTGAGAAGGATTTAATGCACAGAAAAATAAATATTTAACTAGCAATAAACACACATAATATTATCTCGATAATTAAGTGACAGTACAATAGACAATACAATATTTAATACTGACAGTACAAATATTACATAATATAACGAACAGTACAACAAATATAATGAACGGTGCGTTATTTGAAAGCGAAAGATACGACAAACTTTAAGTATGACGATTAAAAACCCATGCTATAAACAACAATATATAGATGTACGGGAGTGCAAGCATCCCAGGTCCACATTTTTTAGGACTATGCATACAAAAAAAGGACATGATCACCACAAAAACAGTGATGACAACAAGAAAAAACGTATCCACCCACTTTGCCATTTTTGCCGGGGAAGAAGAGAAAATAATTATGAGATAGTATGATAGAAATTTGGGAGATGAGTGAAATTTGATGTGAGAATTTATGGAAAAAATTAGGGGTATATATAGAGTGAAAAGAAGGATGGAGACGTTGGGGAATGAAGTGATACCGTACAAAAAAGGAAAGTTTGAGTGGTAGTAGGATTTGAAAGAAAGTGTATGGAATAAAGTTAGGATTTGATTTGAAAGAAAGAGATTTGAAAAGAAAGAAAGAGATTTGAAAAACAATAATATAGTACAAAAATTAGTGGGAAACCAACCCGATAAATAATTTAATTGTTACCAGGACAGTTTGAATCCCCGGACTCTGTACCTGCAAAATTTAATTCTGTACCAATTGCGTCAGTATTATTTATCTGAAAATAAATCTCAAATAAACAGCGTGTGAAGTGATAAACAGTATATGGCGTTTGTGTAAGAATAAATTCAACAGCGAACCCAAAATACTGTATAAAAAATATCCTAAAAACTGAGTATTCATAAAATCAGGATATTTATGAAATAAAATCCAAGATTATATGAAACTCCCAATTTTTTAGACAGAAGTCTGTTGCCTTCTTTTTTTGAAAAAAAGATGCGGGCAAATTTTGGGGTATAACAGTTGCCCCTATTCAATCTTCTTAAACCTGAAAAGACCGATTGGAATCTGAAGGTAGAAGATGATTGAATATTTAGATGCCCTGAAAATTTGCACTTACCTCCACCGGAAGTGATGTTGGGAATTGCATTGAATGTGGCTTGAGAAATATCGTTGGCGGATCAAAACATTACTTGAGATGGGCTTTCAGATGCCATCTAGCGAATGTGTTGATGGTTTGTTCATCAGAATGAATCCATTGATTATATCTTGATGAAGGATTTAAACCTCTGCGTTGACCGTTACGGACCGTCCGAGGTTACCGCTTTAAATCTTGGAGGTTGATCATTACGGAACTGTCCAAAGTTTCCTCTTTAGATTTTGAATGTTGATCGTTACAGAATCGTCCGAAGTTTCCGCTTTAGATCTTGAAGATTGATTGTTTTAAGGAACCGTCTGAGGTATCGACTTAGATCTGAAGGTAGATCATTAAGGAACCGTCCAAGGCATCGACTTAGATCTGAAGGTGGATCATTAAGGAACCGTCCAAGGTATCGACTTATATCTGAAGGTAGATCATTAAGGAACCGTCCAAGATATTGACTTAGATCTAAAGGTTTTGAAGTTGTTTATTCGACTGTGGTATAGCCTGGAAAGGTCAGAATGAGTCACCATTAGACCGTATCTATTTTGCTTGTTTAGAGTTGATAAGTTGTTTGGAAAGAGAGATCTCTTCAGAATGAATCTTTGGTTTGATTATATTTGAGAGGAATTCTCGTCCGAACAGAACCCATGAGAATACTGCATGTGAGTGAGAATAACTTGCTGAGGATATTCGTCCACCTGAAAAACCAAGTTAGTGACATGCAACGTCATGATGTATGTAATGTATATGTTGAGATTCTCAACCTAAATGAGAACCGTGCATGTTATGTATGCGTTTGTCATGAAACATTATATGCTATGTATGAATATGCGTATGATGTATGATGTATGGACATGACTTATGCAGTTTAGAGCGTATCAAACTTCTGGTTGGGAAAATAAATCCCTACTTATTATTTCAGAAATGATGACATTATGACCGTTGATGATCTTTGCTATCTTGTTCGAGTATACTCAGCTGGGGAACCTCCTTATGGACCAGGATGCTCTGTTGAGGGATCTTTGACTACCGCTTGAAGGTTCTGATTTTGATGCATCCTGACTGGGAATAAGAGAGATGTGTAATCCTCCGATGCACTATTTGATCAAGCCTTGGTGTGGAGGACCACACCTTCTAGGGATAGTGATCTTGAATAGCCCTGCTGGGGAACGAAGAGCAATTGTCCGATGAAATATCTATCCAAGCTTTGAGATAAGGCTTTTTGAGTCATTTTGTTGGAGAGAAAAATCTCATCGAGGATTATGCTGAGAAATGTATTTCTGTTGGGGAACTGTTTCTTCTGATGCCCGTACTCAGTGTCGGTGATGAAACACTTAGTCGGGGAATTAATTGGGCCTTGCTTATCCGGAGATAACTCCTTGAAAATTGCTCTGTGGGGGATATTCCCATGTTGCTGGTTTTGGGATGATGTCCAGATTATTGGGACATTACCTGAATGCTATTCCTGTTTTTTTATAAACATCAATCATATTCAAATGCATATGTTCATTCAAAATTATCATTGGGATGTTTACGTATTCAAAACAGAAAAAGTGAAAATATTGATTTTGAGCATGAACTGTATTGATTTGAAAGAGAGTCATAATAGGCTAATTAGTACAAGGAGACAAAAATCCTAGTAGTAGGAATTTGTCATAAAACTTTGAAAAGTACTTATAAAGGAAAATAGCTATGTGAAAACAATCCAGTCAAGTTTCAACTCTGCTATTGCCAATCAGTCTTTGAGTATCTCATCCCTCACTTGTTGGAAGAAAATGATTAGACTGATTGGTGCCTTTGATGTGTTGAACCTTGAAGGTGAGTAGGTAGCCAAACGGGACATAGTCGTATGCTTTATTCCCTAACTTTTGCCTAGGCTGCCTTTTCAGATTTTCAGCCTAACGGGATAATATATATTTTTTTAGTCTCTAATTTTTGCCTGGATCACCCTTTCAGGTTTTCAATCCACCGAGACGCTCATTTTTGCCTAAGTCGCCTTTTCAGGTTTTCAACTTAGCAAGCTTTTCTTTAAGCGAAGTACTTTTTGACTATGTCCGCATTTACAGGGTGTGGGAAATCCTCGCCATCCATAGTGGTAAGAAACATGGCTCCGCCGAAGAATACTTTCTTGATTACAAATGGTCCCTCATAAGTGGGAGTCCACTTGCCCCTGAGGTCGCCCTGTGGTAAGATGATGCGTTTTACAACCAAATCAACGATTTGATATGTCTGACTCTTGACTTTCTTGTTGAAGGCCTTGATCATACGTTTCTGGTATAACTGACCATGACAAATAGCCGCAAGCCTCTTCTCATCAATCAAGTTTATCTGGTCCAATTGAGTCTGAATCCAACCGTCTTCGTCTAGATCGGCTTCTTTCATAATCCTTAGAGAGGGAATCTGAACTTCAATTGGAAGAACTTCCTCCATACCATAGACTAAGGAGAATGGAGTTGCCCCTGTTGAAGTACGCGCTGATGTGCGATAACCGTGAAGAGCAAAAGGTAACATCTCATGCCAGTCTTTGTAGGTTACTGTCATCTTTTGTATGATCTTATTGATGTTCTTGTTGGCAGCTTCCACCGTGCCATTCATCTTTGGTCGATATGGGGATGAATTATGATGTTTGATCTGGAACTGCCTGCAGAGTTCGGTAATCATCCTATTGTTTAAATTTGTGCCATTGTCTGTGATGATTCTTTCAGGGATGCCATACCGACAAATGAGATTATGCTTGATAAACCGGGCCACGACATTCTTGGTAACTAAAGCAAACGAGGCTGCCTCTACCCATTTCGTGAAGTAGTCAATAGCGACCAGTATAAAACGATGTCCATTTGAAGCAGTAGGCTTGATTTCTCCAATCATATCGATTCCCCACATTGCAAAAGGCCAAGGAGCCGTCAAAACGTTTAATGGGACTGGAGGTACATGCACTTTATCGGCATATATCTGGCATTTGTGACAAGTTCTAGAGTGATGGTGGCAGTCTGTCTCCATGGTAGACCAATAATAACCCACTCTCAAAATATTTTTAGCCATTGTATGTCCACTTGAATGAGTACCAAAGGCACCATCGTGTATATCTTCCATAATCTGTTCCACTTCCTTCTTGTTCACACAACGAAGCAGAGTCGAGTCATGGTTGCGCTTGTACATGATTCCATTACTTAGAAATAATTTGGCAGCAAATCTTCTTAGAAACTTTCTATCGTTAATGGATGCCCCTTCAGGGTACTCCTGAGCTTCGAGATATCCTTTTACATCATGGAACCATGGTTTTTCTTCCACTCCTTCGGTATTGATCTTATTGCAATAGGCTGGTTCATCCTGTCTCTAAATGGTGATCATAGGCGCCTCATTTTTCCACCTGACTTTGAACATAGATGACATGGTAGCTAGAGCATCAGCCAATTGATTTTCTTCTCGCATGATATGTTCAAAAGTGATTTCTTCAAAGTAAGGAATCAAACTCAGCACATATTCTTTGTAAGGAATTAGATTCGGGTGCTTCGTGTCCCAATCCCCTTTAACTTGATAAATTACAAGGGCCGAGTCTCCATAGACCTCTAGGAACTTGATTCTCTGATCGATTGCAGCTTTGAGACCCAGAATACATGCTTCATACTCGGCTATATTGTTAGTGCAGTTGAAACATAATCTGGCAGTGAATGGTGTATGTCCTACTGCAGGAGAAATGATCACAGATCCGATGCCATTGCCAAGCGCATTAGAGGCTCCATCAAAAACCATAATCCATCGGGATCCTGGCTCGGGTCCTTCCTCCGGTTTGGGTTGTTCGTAGTCAATAACTAGCATAATGTCTTCATCTGGGAAGTCAAAGTTCAACGCTTGATAATCATCCACTACTTGATGAGCCAGATGATCAGCTACCACACTTCCTTTAATTGCCTTTTGCGAAGTGTATTGGATGTCATATTTTGTTAAGATCATTTGCCATCTTTCTATTCTTCTAGAGAGAGTAGGTTTTTCGAACACATATTTGATAGGATCCATTTTGGAGATCAGCAAAGTGGTATGGTTTAGCATATACTATCTTAGTCGGCGAGCCGCCTATGCCAAGGCACAACAAGTTTTCTCGAGCAGTGAGTACCTTGTTTCACACTCGGTAAACATTTTTCTAAGATAGTAGATTGCATGCTCTTTTCGGCCAGACTCGTCATGTTGCCCCATTACACACCCCATTGAATCTTCTAACACTATTAGGTACATTATCAGAGGTCTTCCTTCCACTGGTGGTAACAAGATTGGTGGTTTTTGTAGATATTCTTTGATCTTGTCAAAGGCTAATTAGCATTTGTCGTTCCATCTTTCTACTTGATCTTTCTTCAACAATTTGAAGATTGGCACACAAGTAGTAGTCATATGGGCAATAAATCTGGCGATGTAGTTCAGACGTCCTAAGAATCTTCTGACTTGTTTCTCGGTACGGGGTATGGGCATTTCTTGAATGGCTTTGACTTTGGCAGGATCAACTTCAATACCCTTGCTGTTGACGATGAAACCTAAGAGTTTACCGGATCTTACTCCAAAGGTACACTTGTTCGGATTCAGTCGCAACCTGTACTTCTTGAGTCTGTCAAACAGCTTGTGCAGATGACCCAGATGTTCTTCTTCAGTGTTGGACTTTGCAATCATATCATCCACATAAACCTCTATTTCCTGATGAATCATATCATGGAATAGAGCTACCATTGCGCGCTGATATGTTGCTCCTGCATTCTTTAAACCAAAGGATATTACTTTGTAACAAAAGGTTCCCCAGGGTGTTGTGAAGGTTGTCTTTTCCATGTCTTCGGGCGCCATCTTGATTCTATTGTAACCTGAGAATCCGTCCATAAAGGAAAATACCTTGCATTACGCAGTATTGTCAACCAGTACATCGATGTGAGGTAAAGGGAAATCATCTTTGGGGCTTGCCCGATTCAGATCTCTGTAGTTTACACACATTCTGACTTTCCCATCTTTTTTAGGCACAGGAACGATGTTAGCTATCCATGGAGGATAACTCACAACTTTTAGAAAACCGGCGTTGAATTGCTTCTCAACCTCGTCTTTAATCTTCTTGGACATGTCGGGTCTACTTCTTCGCAGCTTCTGCTTAACTGGAGTGCTACCTTCTTTGATTGGCAGGCGATGGACCTCAATATCCGTGTCGAGGCCAGGCATATCTTCATAGGACCAAGCAAATATCTCGACGTAGTCTTGTAACATTTGAATCAGTCTTTGCTTGACACTGTCTTCTAGATCAGCCCCTATCTTGACTTCTTTATTTTCTTTGTCACTGCCCAGGTTTATAACCTCAATTGGCTCTTCATGCGGCTGTATAGTCCTTTCTTCTTGTTCTAATAGCCTTGCAAGTTCCCTAGGTACTTCACAATATTCCTCACTTTCGTCCTCAGTTTGTTAGATCGGATTTTCAAAGTCATGATTGGCAATAGCAGAATCGTTATCAACAGGATCCAGAGTGAATGTGAATCTGCATTTATTATGTGGGTGTGTGTAAGAACACATAGCTATTTGAAAATGAGTAAAGTAAAGAAAGAAACAAAAAGGATCGCAAAATTTAAATATGCAAACGTCCCATGATTTTATTGAATGAACATATGATCATGGTATGACAAACCCTTATAAAAAGGACCAGTGTGCTTCGGGCAAGGCACCTGGCTTTTAAGTTCATGGTTCGATAGTACAGGAACCATTTTTATTTTTGAACATATAAACAATGGAAACAGGAAATTGCATTTACTCTTGATCAAAGGAGATAATATCTTCAGCTTCCCAGTTGTTCAATCCATTGTTGTGAGTAGGGAATACCCAGTTGCTCCAGTTGCAGTTGTCTTCTACATCTTCCACAGCATTGACTTCTTTGGTGATGAGATGAGCTGTTGATCCTTCAGGATGAACAAGATGCTCTGCTGGATATGAGAGCCCAAGCTGAGGTACTTCTGTTGGCTGAGAGAGATACTCGATAAGATCGTCCCATCCAGTTGGGATGATGTCTTGGATAGAGACTTGTGCACTCTGGGGAGCAGTGTACTTCACCAGAAAATCATTCTCACCATTTGGTGTTTCCCAGACTTCTTTAGGAGTGACAGGGCTTGTGATTGTCATATTGTCTTCGAAATGTTCATCCCATCCGGTTGGGGTGATGTCTTCGATAGCGATTTGCGAGCTCAGGGGAGCGGAATACTTCACCATAAAGTCATACCTGCCACTTGGTTCTCCCAGTGTATCCCATACTTCTCTTGGAATAGGTGGACTTTTGTATTGCTTAGCAATGGAACCAGTGATACTTATGTCATCTTTGAACTGATCATCCCATCCAGTTGGGACAATGTCTTCAATGGCAATCAAAGAACTCTGAGGAGCAGTGTACTTCACTAGAAAGTCGTACTTACCGCTTGGTTCTCCCAAAGTATCCCAAACCTCCTTGGAAACGGGTGGAACTTCATTTGGATATTGCTTAGTAATATGGTTTGAGATCACTTCATCGTCTTCAATCGCATTTACTCCTTGGCTGATAAAATGGGACATTAATCCTCCAGAACGAGGACTTTGATCATTCTTCTGAGTTCCATTAGCATAGCCCAGACCTAGCTTATCGAACTTGTAAGGCGCATCAAGGAGTTGTCCCCACACTATGCAACCACCCTCTTTGATTACAGCCTTAGCATCTTTAAGAGAAGCCATTGTTGGAATTATTTTTGTAGCAGGAGTAGCAGAAATATGTTTGGCAGTAGAGACATCTGGAGGGACCACCTCAAAAGCTTGGCAGGGGGTTTAGATGAATTCACCATCCATCTCAACATACTTGGAGTTACTCAGGTGGCTAACCACATATTCTTCTTCACCGTGAACCGTGACGACCTTTCCTTTTATCGGATATTTTAACTTCTGGTGCAGGGTAGAAGTTACAGTGCTTGCCCCATGTATCCAAGGGCGTCCTAGTAAACAAGAGTACGCTGGATGAATTTCCATCACATAAAAATTAGAATCAAAGATCTGAGAGCCCACTCTGATAGGGAGCTTAACTTCTCCGTATACTGTCCTTGTTGACCCGTCGAAGGCTCTTACCACAACATCGCTTGGTTGTAACACAACTCCTTCGAAGTCAAGTTTTTCCAGTACTACTTTTGGTAACACATTTAATGAGGAACCATTGTCTACCAGCACATGAGACAAAGTGGTGCCGTTACACTCAATAGAGATGTGCAGGGCTTTATTGTGTTTTTTCCCAGCAGGTGTTAAATCAGCGTCAAAGAAACTGAGACCGTTTTCCACTGTTAGACTGGCAACACAATTTTCAAATTGGTTGACTGAAATCTCTTGTGGTACATGTGCATCTTTCAAGAATTTCATCAGGGCTTTCGCATGAGCTTCTGAATACTTTAACATAGATAACCTTGAAATTTTTGAAGCAGTGTGCCCTAGTTGTTCAATAATATTGTAATCACTTTTGCAGATGATTTTCAATATTTCCTCCATTTCTTGCCTCAAAAGATCTTCAATAGTGACTTCACCAGGTACTTGAACTGGTTCAACTAGTGGCTCTTTGCCTCGAGCATTGCCATTTTGATTAGGAACCGGGACCTGGACTGGAGTAGTAGTAACATTTGGAGAAATTTATGGCGAAAAGATCCTTCCACTTCTTGTAATCTTACTAGTCCCCACAATATTATCAACAGCTGGATTAGTAATATTCACGGCCTTATCAGTCGAGGTGTCTTGTTTAACTCCATGGACATAAACATTTGCGCCATAACTCCACGGGACAACTTTGTGTGAGGAATATGGAAATGGAGTCGGATTGGTGATGATTACAGATGCCATTCTGGGTGCAGCAGAAATTTTATAGGGAGCCTTGGTAGGGATTTTTAATGGTATGTTAGAAACCACTGAGATGTCCTCTATCTTCATCCCATTTGAAAAAACTTCGCACAAATTGTCTATAGAAGAAAGTTTCTCAAACATAATGATACGATGATCCATCCACTTTTGAATTCCTCTTTTCAGATTTTCACAACCATTGGGTAGGTGTGCGCAATAAAAGCAATCAGGGTCACAACCTAAAAATAAACCAGCTTGTATTAGCTTTCTTTTGATTTCAAGGAGCGGAGTTGACAGTTCTCTCACATCATAGATATAAACAGTGTCCATGATAGCATTAACGGTCTTGTCGTGTTTTGGCATAGGCGCAGTGATGACATTTGGAGTCTCTGGAGGATCGAATTCAATTTCCTCAACATCTATCATGTCTTGGATTTTATTTTCAGGGCCCAACAGTGATCTGCGTCATGTCCTGGAAAGTTGGAATGGTATGCACATGTTGCGTCGGGGCGATAACTAGGAGAGGAAGTCTTGACACTCTTCGGAGGATCCTACAATGTAATCAGATTTGCCTTTAACAAGTGCTGCAATGCTTGAGAGATTGGCATATTGATTTTAGTGAAGTTTCTTCTCGGTGCATCTGATCGACGCGTATACTTTGGAGGTTGCTCTTTTTGAGGTGCAGATGCAGAGATCGGAACAGCCCCTACAGATTGGTGATGCTCACTTTTGTGACCTTTCTGACTGTGCACTGTATTGACTTCATTTATCCCACTGATGGGCCTCTTTGTAGTACCAGAGGAGGAGCCTACTTGAATTTTTCCACTTTGAATGCCGCTTTCGACACGCTCTCCAGTTAATATCAGGTCAGTGAAACCTGACGACGAGCTTCCCAGCAAATGACTGTAAAAAGGGCCAGTTAAAGTGCCCATTAACATGTCGACCATATCGCGATCAGATAAGGGAGGTTGAACCCTTCTTGCTAGATCTCTCCACTTTTGTGCATACTCTTTGAAACTTTCTTTTGGTGTCATGGTCATGCCCCGTAGCTAAGTACGGGTTGGTGCAAGGTCAACATTGTATTGATACTGTTTGTAGAAAGCAGCAGCCAGATCTTCCCAGGTGTGAACTTTTTCACTTTCCAGTTGGTAGTACCACTCGAGTTGTGTACCCGACAGACTTTCCTAGAAGAAATGAATCCACAATTTGCTATCTGTCGTATGAGGTAGTATCTTTCTCACATTGGACCTTAGATGCAACTTTGGGCAAGAGACTCCATCATACTTTGCAAAGACAGGAATTTTGAACTTTGGAGGAATAACAACATCTGAGACTAGTCCAAGGTCGTTGAAGTCTAAACCAGGTATTTTTTGTATCTCCATAGCTTTCATGCGTTCTTCCAACTGCTGGTATTTGCTATCACCCTGTTCGTCTTCGGAATGATAATCTTCGTTAGCAGAGAGAGGGTTTGGCCGAACCATGGTTGTTGTGATTGTCTTATTGATCACCTTCACCTACTACTTCAGGGATTGGCGCCTTTTTGGGCATCCTGGCTGGGACTCTGACTTTCCTCATGAGGTGGCTTAAACCTATAGATCCATTGGGCTTCTTTTTCTTCTTGGTCATCAGGGCTTTCAGTTCCTGTTGCCCCTTTGCTAGCTCTAAAATTGCTATCTGAACTTGGGCGTTTTGTGCCTCGAGATTCTTGATGCTTGTTTTGGAATCCATCCCTTCTAACTGAAATAAACAGGAAGAAGATGAGAAACCTGTTATGTGAACCTGTTATGCAATGTTTATGAATGAAATGTATATGCAATGTTTTCAAGGATCTTAGAATTTAAATTAGTTTAAACAAAAGAGGAACAAACATTTATTAGTCAAACATTTTATTTCTTTTTTCTTTTCTTTTCTTTTTTTTTCTCTTTTTTTTTTTCTTTGCCTCTTTCGGGCTTAAAAGATAAAGCAAAAACTAAAGAAAATAAAGGATTCTTCAAGCCTCCCATGGACGCTTTCTCTTTGCACCCAGGAAAGTGTTGATATGCTTTTCTTCATGGAGTTGTCTGGTGAGCTCTAACACTTTCCTCTCATAGTCTTGACAATGTGCTTTGAAGGTGTCCCTTTCTCCTTTTAGTTGAACCCAAGATTTCTGCAGCTCTTCCAGGTCAGTCGGCATATCCAGATGTAGAATAACTCGAGGTTCCCCCCCTTCGACTTCTGGCTCAATAGTCGCAGGTAGGATAGCGGGATATGGCATGATGAACTTCCGAGCACGAGCACGCACCCATTTGAGGTAAGGCTCCATGGGAATAGAATTCCATTGTCCTAAAGACTTGCTTTCTACTTTGTAGACACTGCCCCAAGCATGTACCAACCTTCGTCGATATCCTTAGGAATCATCTTCGTAGTCGAACACAATGCCGTGGATGATCATGTCGTGAGGACCATTACTTCGTGCATATCCAAATTGGCGCAAAGCTAAAGAGGGATTGTAGGTGATGCCTCCCCTAATGCCAAGGAGTGGCACATTAGGGTACTCCCCACAATGGTTAATGATAGTGATGTCTTCTTGAAAAAAGTTGTTCCACCGGATATCTGAATGAGACAAGGACATAATTCTGCGAGACCATTGCATCCTTTGCTCGTTTCTCAACACTGATCTGGGAAGGTGTGATGTAAACCATCTAGCTAATAGTGGTACACAACACATAAGAGTTCCTCGCTTTTTCATGGTACGAGTGTGTAGAGAATGTAGAATGTCTCCCAGCAAAGTAGGTATCAGATTGCGGGTTAAGAAAATGTTGATAGCGTGCACACTTATGAATTGGTCGGGATTAGGGAATAAAACCAACCCTTAAATCAAAAGAGCCGCAACTTCTTCAAAAGCTTGGTAACTCCTATCTTTTAATAGGGATCGAGCCTTTCCCATTAAGAACTTAGCAAGCAAACCCTTGACTCCACTCTTTGTTTCCCAATTCGACTCGATTTCTGACTTTAGTAAATGTAAGGCAGCATCAATGATTTAAGGCTTTGGGATCTTTTCTAAACCAGTGAAAGGTAATTGATCTCGAACAGGTAGCCCAATTAGTTCAGAGAATTCCTCCAAGGTGGGTACTAGCTGGTAATCAGGAAATGTAAAACAATGATGTTCGGGATCAAAGAATTGGAACAGGACCCGTATCATGTCTTCTTCAAATTTTGAGGTAACCAAATGGAGTAGGTGATCGTGCCTTTCGGTGAATTGAGCATTTTTGGGAATTCTGATATTAATTCCTTAAGTTCAGATGGTACTGTTGAGATGTTGATCCGGATATAATCTCTGGTAGCGGGAGCCATTACCTGAAATAGCAGAACAAAAGTAAACTCTTCAATCCTTGAAATGATTAGTGAGAAATGATATGTTTATGATGTTATGATGTCAAACATGTGGAAAACACAAACAAATCACACAATAGCCTTAGGTTTAAAGGCTTGCACGAGGTTCATAGGTGATACCCTCCCCACTGAAGTTTAGTTGGTTTAAACCTGTCTTAAAATGGTATTCGGGTTCTATGATCCTTGGAGACAACATCTCAATACGGCACTCGGACGGCCGATCAAAACATTCTTCGAAGATAACCAACTTTGATCAATTTCAAAGTCAGTCACTTAATAGGCCACAAGTCAAGTTCAACTAAAGGTTCTAAGGAAAATTAGTGATTGATGACATTTCGGAAGCCTAACATACTCCTTGATCGTTTTCAAGGGATATCAGTATAGACCAAAGGGTCGCACTAACGGTGACTACCGGATCAACTGTATCGGTACATGCCGTACAGTTTCCTTGGTCTATTGTCACATACTTAAGGTATCTCGAAATTCGGGCTAGAATCTTTCACACAAGTAAATTCAATTCCCAAACAAACCTTTGAAAAATAGAGCAAACAAGACAAGCAATTGAAAGCATCAAAGTGATCTAATCTCTAAGGTAACCCCTTTTGAAAACATTTTGTTTTTGAAATCCCCAGCAGAGTCGCCAGTTCTGTCGCCTCGGTTTTTTTGTGGGATGCGAACTGACTCTTCTTTTATTTTTTGAGTTGTGAAAATCAGAGAGTCGCCACCGACATTTATTTTATCCAATTAAGGAAAGGTTTATAAAAGAAACAGAAAAAGACCTTAAAGAGATTTTGGGTTCGGGGGTAGGTTATACAAAGGGAAGGTGTTAGCACCCTTTGTATCCATGGTTATCCATGGGCTCTTAATTGCTTAGCTCACTTGTTTGAATCGTTTGTCTTACTTTGAAATGCTTGTATGTGGTTTTAAATATTTTTCAAAGAGTTAACTTTGTAATGATCCTTGTGCAGATGTATACAAAGTGTTTATCTTTCGAAAGATATTTTGATGGTTCGAAAAAATATTTTTAACTTCGTAATGATCCTTGTTTGGATATATACAAAGTGTTGTCTTTTTGAAAGTTTGTTTATGAAAAACAGTGATATGTGAGAAATTTTGTTGTTTTTGATTGAGCAAGCAATTAGGAGGTATACCCTAAGTTTATAAGGTTCTTTCCTATTTCTTTAGAAAATTTTCCTTGACTGACAGAAGAAAAATTTGAATTGTATTTGAAATAATATGATTGATTTTGAAAATAGTAACAGAGGGATTACCCTAAGAGGTGCAAGTGTGATTGTGTTTTGTTTTCAGATATGTTATCTTTGAGATTAGTGATCTAGCGCTTCAGTTTTATTCTTGTCATACACGCAATTTTATATATACAGGAGTTAAAGTGCGGGAATGTAAAATGCGGAAAGTAAGTCTACGCTATTACATCGATTGTGCGAGAAATGTAAACTACGCTATTTACATGAATTTGACAACCTATACACTTATCTATGAATTTAAATTGCAATAAGATAAAGGGAAAATATTTTTGGATTTTTGGATGGTTGATTTTAATTAAAATTAATGCATAATTAATTTAATTAAAAGGTTAAGAATTAGAAATAAAATTTAAACCTAAAAAATTAAGTCTAAAATATGTCCAAATTGTTTGTTAATTAATTTTAAAATAAATTAATTTTTTTTTTGTGATTTTTGAATTTTTTTTGAGATTATTAAGTTAATTAATATATAATTATACAAGTAATTATACACATAAATTAAACTTAAAGAAAAAAAATATTCTAAATATGTACAAAATTAGTTTATAATATATAAACTTAATTTAATAAAAAGAAAATATTTTTTTCTTATTTTTTTGATAGGTTAGGAATAATTAAAAGATAAATATATAGTATTATCTAATTAATGAAACAAAATATTTTAATTATTAAGAAAAGTAAAATATTTTTGGGTAAAAAATTAAGACAATATTTTATCAACCTAAAATATTTGTTTGCATATTTTTTTGATTTTTTTAAAACCATTTTTAATCAATTTAAAAGAGAAATTAATTAATTTAAAATGGATATAGAAAAAAATTAAATAGAAGGATCCTATGTGGTGCTCCTCTGAGGGAGCATGGTGGACTACGCGCTCACGTGTGCTGGATGGAGAATCAGATGCATCTAGTGGTGAATAGAGTGAGGCACATGGCAAGGGTGTGGACTGCAAAGCACAGTAACCGAAGGATTCAAAAAAGCTGACGCGCGCTTTCTGGCCAATCAGGGCCTGCCACACTTCATCTTCTTCCTCCCTTTCGTTGCTAAAACCTCTACAACCATAGCTAAAGCTTTTAGTTACGGTTTTTGTCCGTAGCTACAAGACCTGTACATGTCAAAATTTCATACAAGCAATAAAAATTATTTAGGAGACCATGGTTCAACTTAAAATCGTCCCCTGAGTTCAAATATGCCACTGGTTTCTTCTAATTTTGCCTAAATCAAAGGATCCCAAATTTTAGCTTAAGAACCCTAGAATGGTATCTCCATGAATACACGATCAAACCTTAATTAAATGTCCAGAATCGTTCAGAGTGTGATACTAAACACAAATCTACAAATTAAACATGTTAATTATGCCTGAAAGATTGTATTCGTGTTCATTTTTGTTTGAACAAACCGTGAGCCTTAGTGGATGATTTTGAGTGCTTTGCTTGCTGAAAATGATTGGGATAGGTTCAGGGATGTTTGAGGATCGTGTTTAGATAATTATTTGGACTTGAAATTAGCTTAAACTCAGAATTCAAAATTTAAATTTCTTTGAAAATTTCAGTTGATACAAGTGTGATACAAGTATGATATTGGTTCAAAATTCGTGTGTGTGTTCTTGCTGAAGTGTTCTAAGCTATTTATAAGCAATAGAGGTGCTGCAAACTTAAGCTAACAAGCTTTGAGTGTCTTTGAACTTTTGAATTTTTTAATAATAAAAGCTTTGAATTTCTTGGCCATGGCTTTAATTTTCTTCACCCCTCTTGCCATAGGTCTTCTGTACCTCTATGCTGCAGAACTTGGATCAAACTTGGTGACTCTAGCTTAGGACAAAAGCCTTGAATCAATATCTTGAACCATTTCATTTTTAATTTAACTTTAAATGAAATAAAATTAAATTAAAAAAGAAATAAAAATGTCACGGGCCTAATGTTTGTCGTGGGAGCCCTTTAACATCATTAGAAACATGTTTTGATCATGAATGCTTGGCCTTTTTTGAAAAAAAAAACAATTTTGATCAATGCTAGTTTCATGCATTTTCCGAAAAAATAGCCAACTTCAACAAGGCATAACTCCCTCAATTTTGATCATATGAAGGAGTTCTTGTACTTTTTAGAAACCTCAAGATGTCCTCTACAAGCTACTTTGGAAGCGTTTTTGCATTTGGAGAAGTTATCTTGATGTTATGGGCTTTGACAAAAAACCATTTTTTGTTGACTTTGAAAATGACCTGTAATGTCTTGAGTCATATTTTCCAAATGGTAAATCCAATGACCATGGGACCAATTTCTTTTGAAATATAATTGAATTTCCTTCAAAATAAGCTTTGGTTGGAATTTTTAGGATGAACGAGGAGAGTTATGGCCGGTCATAGTTCAGTTGACTTTTAGGAGAAAACCCTAATTTTGAAACTTAGAGTTTTGTCGATTTCTGAACTTTTCTTGATGAATTATGATCAACCATTGATCAAATGATTAATCTTTTGAAAAAATATGGATGTTGACAAAAAATTTCATTTTTGACTGTCTGTTGACTTTTCGGTCAAACTGGTCGGCTGTTGACTATTTGAGCTGTTGATTGTGTGTCCGAGCGAATCGAAGTTTGAAAATATGTCTGGTGGTACTTTGAGACATATGGAGATCCATGAAATCCATTTGAGGTCTCAAAAAACTTTTTCTCCTGAAAAAAATAAAAACCCTAGTTAGGGACTGTTTGTGTAAGAGATAGTTATGCGTACCCGATTTTTGTGCAGTGTTGAGTCTCTGGTGATCATGTGATTATCAGAAGACTTCTAGAACAAAAATCTTGGAATTTTGAAATGCAAAAGATTGATTTGACTGATGGTACAAACACGGAGAATCGTGATGTCAGCGGGTTTGACTGTTAACTGGCTGTCTGGGTATTAACGTAACAGTTAAAGTGAAAACTTAGCAGTTAAAATTGATTTTTTTTCTTTTTGTTTTTGCTGTGTTAATGGTGAAAATTATTTATATGAGTTGTTAGAAAAACCCAAACATAATAA
This sequence comes from Vicia villosa, assembly GCF_029867415.1. NCBI lineage: Eukaryota > Viridiplantae > Streptophyta > Magnoliopsida > Fabales > Fabaceae > Vicia > Vicia villosa. The sequence continues at coordinate 3,185,180 of NC_081183.1, forward strand.
ATAAATAAAATATACTGTACGTGAACGAAATTAATGATAATAATCTTGAGAAGGATTTAATGCACAGAAAAATAAATATTTAACTAGCAATAAACAGACATAATATTATCTCGATAATTAAGTGACAGTATAATAGACAATACAATATTTAATACTGACAGTACAAATATTACATAATATAACGAACAGTACGACAAATACAATGAAAGGTACGTTATTTGAAAGCGAAAGATATGACAAACTTTAAGTATGACGATTAAAAACCCATGCTATAAACAACAATATATAGATGTAAGGGAGTGCAAGCATCCCAGGTCCGCATTTTTCAGGACTATGCAGACAGAAAAAGGACATGATCACCACAAAAACAGTGATGACATTAAGAAAAAACGTATCCACCCACTTTGCCATTTTTGCCGGGGAAGAGGAGAAAATAATTATGAGATAGTATGACATAAATTTGGGTGATGAGTGAAATTTGATGTGAGAATTTATGGAAAAAATGAGGGGTATATATAGAGTGAAAAGAAGGATGGAGACGTTGGGGAATGAAGTGATACCGTACAAAAAAGGAAAGTTTTAGTGGTAGTAGGATTTGAAAGAAAGTGTATGGAATAAAGTTAGGATTTGATTTGAAAGAAAGAGATTTGAAATGAAAGAAAGAGATTTGAAAAACAATAATATAGTACAAAAATTAGTGGGAAACAAAACCAATAAATAATTTAATTGTTACCAGCAGAGTTTGAATCCCCGGACTCTATACCTGCAAAATTTAATTATGTACCAATTGCGTCAGTATTATTTATCTGAAAATAAATCTCAAATAAACAGCGTGTGAAGTGATAAACAATATTTGGCGTTTGTGTAAGAATAAATTCAACAGCGAACCCAAAATACCGTATAAAAAATATCCTAAAAACTGAGTATTCCTAAAATCAAGATATTTATGGGGTATAACAATACTACATAAAAGTCAAGCTTATATAACTTTTCAAATTTTGTAATTTGGAAGATTTTCGTGTGCTTCACTCCATAAAAGTCACGATGTTTTTTAAATTTGCAAAGTTTGGTATTTTGGATGATTTTTTGTGTGATATACTTCATAAAAGTGACGGAGTTCATTAAAAATTTCAAATATATGTATTCTGAAAGATTTTCGTGTACTATACTACATAAAAGTCATGAAGTTCGTTAAACTTGCAAAATTTTATCTTTTGGAAGTATTCCGTGTGCTATACTTCATAAAAGTCACAACTCGTGAAACTTGATACATTGGTATTTTGGAAGATTTTCATGTTCTATACTACATAAAAGTCAAGAAGTTTTTTAAACTTGCAAAATTTTGTCTTTTGGAAGATTTTCGTTTGCTATACTACGTAAGAATCAAGAAGTTCGTTAAACTTGCAAATTTAAATATTTTGTAAGAATTTCGTGTGCTATACTACATAAAAGTCACAAAGCTCGTGATACTCGATACATTGGCATTTTGGAATATTTTCGTGTACTATACTACACAAATGTCAAGTAGTTTTATAAACTTGCAAAACTTTGCCTTTTGGAAGATTTTCGTGTACTATAGACTATGTAAGAGTCACGAAGTTTGGTAAACTTCCAAAATTTGGACTTTTGGAAGGTTTTCGTGTGCTACACTACATACAAGTCACGAAGGTTGTTAAACTTGCAAATTTTGGTATTTTGGAAGAATTTCGTGTGCTATACTTCATAAAAGTCATGAAGTTCGTTAAACTTTCAAATTTATGTATTTTGGAAAATTTTCGTGTGCCATACTACATAAAAGTCACGAAGTTCGTTAAACCTGCAAAATTTGTACTTTTGGAAGATTTTTGTGTGCTATACTACATAAAAGTCACAAAGCTCGTGAAACTTGATACATTGGTATTTTGGAAGATTTTCATGTACTATACAACATAAAAGTTAAGTTTATTAAACTTGCCAAATTTTGTATTTTGGAAGATTTTCCTGTGCTATGCACTACGTAAAAGTCAAGAAGTTTGTGAAACTTGCAAAATTCGGTCTTTTGGGAGATTTTCATGTGCCACAATCTATAAAAGTCACGAAGTTTGTTAAATTTTCAAAGTTTGGTACTTTGTATGATTTTCGTGTGATATACTTCATAAAAGTCACGAAGTTCGTTAAACTTTCAAATTTTTGTATTTTGGAAGATTTTGGTGTGCTACACTACATAAAAGTCAAGAAGTTCGTTAAACTTTCAAAATTTGGTCTTTTGGAAGATTTTCGTGTGCTAATCTACATAAAAGTCACAAAGCTTGTGAAACTTGATACATTGGTATTTTGGAAGATTTTCGTGTACTATACTACATAAAAGTCAAGAAGTTTATTAAACTTGCAAAGTTTTCCTTTTGGTAGATGTTCGTGTGCTCTATACTACGTAAAAATCAGGAAGTTTGTTAAACTTGTAAATTTTTGGATTTTGGAAGATTTTGGTGTGTTATACTTCATAAAAGTCATGAAGTTCGTTAAACATGCAAAATTTGGTATTTTGGAAGATTTTTGTGTGCTATACTACATAAAAGTCACAAAGCTCGTGAGACTTGATACATTCGTATTTTGGAAGATTTTCATGTACTATACTACATAAAAGTCAAGAAGTTTGTTAAACTTGCAAATTTTTGGATTTTGGAAGATTTTCGTGTGCTATATACTACGTAAAAATAAGGAAGTTTGTTAAACTTGCAAATTTTTGGATTTTGGAATATTTTTCTGCGCTATACTTCATAAAAGTCATGAAGTTTGTTAAATTTGCAAATTTTGGATATTTTCATGTGCTATACTTCATAAAAGAGGCGGAGTTCGTTAAACTTTCAAATATTTGTATTTTTGAAGATTTTTGTGTGTTATACTACATTAAAGTCATGAAGTTTGTTAAACTTGCAAAATTTGGTCTTTTGGAAGATTTTCGTGTGCTATACTACATAAAAGTCACAAAGCTCGTGAAACTTTATATATTGGTAATGTGGAAGATTTTCATGTACTATACTACATAAAAGTCAAGTTACTTAAACTTGCCAAACTTTGTATTTTGGAAGATTTTCGTATGCTACACACTACGTAAAAGTCAAGAAGTTTGTTAAACTTGCAAAATTTGGTCTTCTGGGAGATTTTCGTGTGCTACTCTCCATAAAAGTCCCGAAGTTTTTAAATTTGCAAAGTTTGGATTTTGGATGATTTCTGTATTCTAAACTTCATAAAAGTGACGGAGTCCATTAAAACTTTCAAATATTTGTATTCTGGAAGATTTTCGTGTGCTATACTACATAAAAGTCATGAAATTCGTTAAACTTGCAAAATTTGGTCTTTTGGAAGATTTTCGTGTGCTATACTTCATAAAAGTCCCAAAGCTTGTGAAACTTGATACATTGGTATTTTGGAAGATTTTCATGTTCTATACTACATAAAAGTCAAGAAGTTTATTAAACTTGCAAAATTTTGTCTTTTGGATGATTTTTGTGTTCTATATACTACGAAAAAGTAAAGAAGTTTGTTAAACTTGCAAATTTTGGTATTTTGGAAGATTTTAGTGTGCTATACTACATAAAAGTCATAAAGCTCGTGATACTCGATACATTGGCATTTTGGATGATTTTCGTGTGCTATACTACATAAATGTCAAGTTTTTTAAACTTGCAAAACTTTGCTTTTTGGAAGATTTTCGTGTACTATAGGATATGTAAGAGTCATGAAGTTTGGTAAACTTCCAAAATTTGGTCTTTTGGAAGATTTTTGTATGCTTTACTCCATACAAGTCACGAAGGTTGTTAAACTTGCAAATTTTGGTATTTTGGAAGAATTTCGTGTGCTATACTTCATAAAAGTCATGAAGTTCGTTAAACTTTCAAATTTTTGTATTTTGGAAGATTTTTGTGTGCCATAGTACATAAAAGTCACTAAGTTCGTTAAACCTGCAAAATTTAGACTTTTGGAAGATTTTCGTGTGCTATACTACATAAAAGTCACAAAGCTCGTAAAACTTGATACAATGGTATTTTCGAAGATTTTCAGGTACTATACTACATAAAAGTCAAGTTTATTAAACTTGCCAAATTTTGTATTTTGGAAGATTTTCCTGTGCTACGCAATTCGTAAAAGTCTAGAAGTTTGTTAAACTTGAAAAATTTGGTCATTTAGGAGATTTTCGTGTGCTACACTCTATAAAACTCACGAAGTTTATTAAATTTGCAAAGTTTGGTATTTTGGATGATTTCGTGTGCTATACTTCATAAAAGTGACAGAGTTTGTTAAACTTTCAAATATTTGTATTTTGGAAGATTTTCGTGTGCTATACTACATTAAAGTCATGAAGTTCGTTAAACTTGCAAAATTTGGTCTTTTGGAAGACTTTCGTGTGCTATACTACATAAAAGTCACAAAGCTCGTGAAACTTGATACATTGGTAATTTGGAAGATTATCATGTTCCATACTACATAAAAGTCAAGAAGTTTATTAAACTTGCAAAATTTTGGATTTTGGATGATTTTTGTGTGCTATACTTCATAAACGTCATGAAGTAAGTTAAATTTGCAAATTTTGGTATTTTGAATGATTTTCGTGTGCTATACTACATAAAAGTCACAAAGCTCGTGAAACCTGATACATTGGTATTGTGGAAGATTTTCATGTACTTTACTACATAAGAGTCAAGTTTATTAAACTTTCCAAACTTTGTATTTTGGAAGATTTTCGTGTGCTATACACTACGTAAAAGTCAAGAAGTTTGTTAAACTTGCAAAATTTGGTCTTTTGGGAGATTTTCGTGTGCTACACTCCATAAAAGTCACGAAGTTTATTAAATTTGCAAAGTTTGGTATTTGGGATGATTTTCGTGTGCTATACTTCATAAAAGTGATGGAGTTTGTTAAACTTTCAAATATTTGTATTTAAAAGATTTTCGTATGCTATACTACATTAAAGTCATGAAGTTTGTTAAACTTGCAAATTTGGTCTTTTGGAAGACTTTCGTGTGCTATACTAAATAAAAGTCCCAAAGCTCGTGAAACTTAATACATTGGTATTTTGGAAGATTTTCATGTTCCATATTACATAAAAGACAAGAAGTTTATTAAACTTGCAAAATTTTGTCTTTTGGAAGATTTTTGTGTGCTATATACTACGTAAAAATAACGAAGTTTGTTAAACTTGCAAATTTTGGTATTTTGGAAGATTTTCGTTTGCTATACTACGTAAGAGTCAAGAAGTTCGTTAAACTTGCAAATTTAAATATTTTGTAAGAATGTCGTATGCTATACTACATACAAGTCACAAAGCTCGTGATACTCGATACATTGGCATGTTGGAAGATTTTCGTGTACTATACTACATAAATGTCAGGAAGTTTTTTAAACTTGCAAAACTTTGCCTTTTGGAAGATTTTCGTGTACTATAGACTATGTAAGAGTCATGAAGTTTGGTAAACTTCCAAAATTTGGACTTTTGGAAGATTTTCGTGTGCTACACTACATACAAGTCACGAAGGTTGTTAAACTTGCAAATTTTGGTATTTTGGAAGAATTTCGTGTGCTATACTTCATAAAAGTCATGAAGTTTGTTAAAATTTCAAATTTATGTATTTTGGAAAATTTTCGTGTGCCATACTACATAAAAGTCACGAAGTTCGTTAAACCTGCAAAATTTGTACTTTTGGAAGATTTTTGTGTGCTATACTACATAAAAGTCACAAAGCTCGTGAAACTTGATACATTGGTATTTTGGAAGATTTTCATGTACTATACTACATAAAAGTCAAGTTTATTAAACTTGCCAAATTTTGTATTTTGGAAGATTTTCCTGTGCTATGCACAACGTAAAAGTCAAGAAGTTTGTGAAACTTGCAAAATTTGGTCTTTTGGGAGATTTTCATGTGCCACACTCTATAAAAGTCACGAAGTTTGTTAAATTTGCAAAGTTTGGTACTTTGGATGATTTTCGTGTGATATACTACATAAAAGTCACAAAGCTTGTGAAACTTGATGCATTGGTATTTTGGAAGATTTTCGTGTACTATACTACATAAAAGTCAAGAAGTTTATTATACTTGCAAAGTTTTCCTTTTGGTAGATGTTCGTGTGCTATATACTACGTAAAAATCAGGAAGTTTGTTAAACTTGCAAATTTTTGAATTTTGGAAGATTTTTGTGTGCTATACTACATAAAAGTCACAAAGCTCGTGAGACTTGATACATTGGTATTCTGGAAGATTTTCGTGTACTATACTACATATAAGTCAAGAAGCTTATTAAACTTGCAAAATTTTCCTTTTGGATGATTTTCGTGTGCTATACTTCATAAAAGAGGCGGAGTTCGTTAAACTTTCAAATATTTGTATTATTGAAGATTTTTGTGTGCTATACTACATTAAAGTCATGAAGTTTGTTAAACTTGCAAAATTTGGTCTTTTGGAAGATTTTCGTGTGCTATACTACATAAAAGTCACAAAGCTCGTGAAACTTGATATATTGGCAATGTGGAAGATTTTCATGTACTATACTACATAAAAGTCAAGTTACTTAAACTTGCCAAACTTTGTATTTTGGAAGATTTTCGTATGCTATACACTACGTAAAAGTCAAGAAGTTTGTTAAACTTGCAAAATTTGGTCTTCTGGGAGATTTTCGTGTGCTACTCTCCATAAAAGTCACGAAGTTTTTTAAATTTGCAAAGTTTGGTATTTTGGATGATTTTTGTGTGCTAAACTTCATAAAAGTGACGGAGTCCATTAAAACTTTCAAACATTTGTATTCTGGAAGATTTTCGTGTGCTATACTACATAAAAGTCATGAAGTTCGTTAAACTTGTAAAATTTGGTCTTTTGGAAGATTTTCATGTTCTATACTACATAAAAGTCAAGAAGTTTATTAAACTTGCAAAATTTTGTGTTTTGGAAGATTTTTGTATGTTATAATACTACGAAAAAGTAACGAAGTTTGTTAAACTTGCAAATTTTGGTATTTTGGAAGATTTTCGTGTGCTATACTACATAAAAGTCACAAAGCTCGTGATACTCGATACATTGGCATTTTGGAAGATTTTCGTGTGCTATACTACATAAATGTCAAGAAGTTTTTTTAAACTTGCAAAACTTTGCCTTTTGGAAGATTTTCGTGTACTATAGGATATGTAAGAGTCATGAAGTTTGGTAAACTTCCAAAATTTGGTCTTTTGGAAGATTTTTGTATGCTTTACTCCATACAAGTCACGAAGGTTGTTAAACTTTAAAATTTTGGTATTTTGGAAGAATTTCGTGTGCTATACTTCATAAAAGTCATGAAGTTCGTTAAACTTTCAAATTTTTGTATTTTGGAAGATTTTTGTGTGCCATACTACATAAAAGTCACTAAGTTCGTTAAGCCTGCAAAATTTGGACTTTTGGAAGATTTTCGTGTGCTATACTACATAAAAGTCACAAAGCTCGTAATACTTGATACATTGGTATTTTGGAAGATTTTCATGTACTATAATACATAAAAGTCAAGAAGTTTATTAAACTTGGAAAATTTTGTCTTTTGGAAGATTTTTGTGTGCTATATACTACGTAAAAATAATGAAGTTTGTTAAACTTGCAAATTTTGGTATTTTGGAAGATTTTCGTTTGCTATACTACGTAAGAGTCAAGAAGTTCGTTAAACTTGCAAATTTAAATATTTTGTAAGAATTTCGTGTGTTATTCTACATAAAAGTCACAAAGCTCGTGATACTCGATACATTGGCATTTTGGAAGATTTTCGTGTACTATACTACACAAATGTCAAGAAGTTTTATAAACTTGCAAAACTTTGCCTTTTGGAAGATTTTCGTGTACTATAGACTATGTTGTTAGAACAAGATTTGTTCTGATCAATATTCTTAGTTTTGATGATAACAAGGATATGAATTTTGTGTGAGATAATGTGGTACTCTAATACATTGCAATTTCCCTTTTAGGAAATATATAAAGAGTATGCACAAATCAGCGCTTAGAAGCTTTGTCTCAGAAGGTTCAGCATGCAACATCAGAACATGGTCTGGCAAGACATCAGAAGATGGTCAAGGCAGAATCAGAACATGGGTCTATGGAAGCATTAGAAGAACTTGAGATCAGAAGGAGAAGCACTGAAGTTCTCATGGTATCACGCTCAGAAGCACTTCAAGGTCAGAAGACAAGAAGATGCTTTGCACCAAGCTGTTTGACTCTGATGATATTCAAATATTATATTCAAACATCAGATCAGAAGAAAGTACAAGTGGCAGGCTACGCTGACTGACAAAAGGAACGTTGAAGCTATTAAAGGCAACGTCAGTAGACACAGCGTGAACAAGGCTCGAGGTAGTTGACAAAAGCATGAAACATTAAATGCAATGCTGTACGGAACACGCAAAGCATTAAATGCACCCAACGGTCATCTTCTCAAACGCCTATAAGTATGTGTGAAGTCAAGATTAAATAAAGAACTTTGTTTTTGATGAAGACAAATCTCTAAATAACAAGAAGGCAAAGATGAGTTGTTAAAATATCAATGATCAAGGCATTGGAATCAAGCTTGCATTTCAAGAAGGTATAATGACTATAATTACATTTTCTAAAGTCTTAGATGCTCAAAAAATCAACCAACCATTGCATAGACCATCCATGATAATAGCAAACATTTGCAAACTCTTTTATCCAAGTTTTACACTGGGTAAATCGATTTACCATAACATGAAATCGATTTGCCACTGTCTTAAATCTTTTCCAGAAGCAAAAATTCACTTCTTGCACTATGGAAATCGATTTACCTAAAGAGGAAATCGATTTCCCACTGAGTGTTTTTGAAATTTTGTTAACGTTACATGCATGAAATCGATTTCATGCTAAGGGAAATCGATTTCCCCTGTACGTTTTTTGAAAAACAGCAGCATTTCATAGCACCTTTCCACACACCTTTTCATGGAAACATTTCCTTGAATCTTGGCAATTGTTCATGAATTATCTACAGAAACTTATGATATTTCAAGGGGTGTTATGAACATCTATATATACTCAAAATTTCAAAATCATTCTTCACCTCTTCCAATCAAAAACTCTTAGAAATTTTCAGAAATTCACATTATTTTTCTTCAATCTTTTTCAAGATATTCTCTACACACTTTCATATCATCCAAACTAGAAAATATTTTGAGCAATCTATTACTTTAAAGAATTGTGAATTATTATCATTGGAAGGGAAGAAAAATCAAGTGATTGATACATTGTTCTATTATTCAAACTCTTATACAAAATCAAATACTTGTTGTATTCTTGTTATCCAGGATTGTTGGAAACAAGTTAGACACTTTGAGAGGATTGTTCTCATAAGTTGTCTTAGTGAAAAATCCAAGAGGATTGTTCTTGGTCCAAGAGGATTGTTCTTGGTGTTTGGTTAGGCTTGTACAAGATACCAATTATATTGAAATCTCTTACTGCGTAAGGGGACTGGAGTACTCTCGGTTTGTGAGGGGAACCAGGATATATCCTTGTGTCATTTATTTTTCTGCACTTTACCTTTTTAGTAACATCACCATAAACCAGAAAAATAATCACTTTACACCATAAAACCGAAAAAGTTATAAAATACCTAATTCACCCCCCCTCTTAGGCATATCTGATACTTACAATTGGCATCAGAGCAAGTTATAGGTAACTTGTTCCTAAAGATCCAGAATGGCTTCCGCAAATCAAAGACCGGTTTTCAAAGATGGTGGTTCTAACAACAAGCCTCCATTTTTTGTGGTGAATATTTTGACTTTTGGAAAATCCAAATGAAGGCTCATTTAGAAGCACAAGGAGAAGAAGTTTGGGAGGCTGTCCTACAAGGTCCTCATGTTCCTACAACGGTCGTTAATGGTGTTGGATCGGAGAAACCTAAAGCGTCATGGGATGATAATGATAGAAAAAGGGTTCTTGCTGACAAAAAGGCGATCAGTCTTCTTCATGGTGCTCTTAGTATGGATGAATTCTTCCGAATATCAACATGTACAACATCAAAGGAAATTTGGGATACTCTTGTAGAAACTCATGAAGGTACCGCTGAAGTTAAAAGATCAAGGTTGAATACTTTAAGCCAAGAGTACGAACTGTTTAGAATGAAGCCCGGAGAAACTATTCTCGATTTGCAAAAACGATTCGTACATTTGACAAATCACTTGAAGGCACTTGGTAAGACTCTTACTACCGAAGAACTTAATCTTAAAGTGCTCAGATCCTTAACTAGAGAATGGCAACCGAAAGTAACAGCGATATCCGAGAAAAAGAATCTATCTAGAATGACTTCCGCAACATTGTTCGGTAAACTTCAAGAATATGAGACGGAACTTGGAAGATTAGAAAAGCATGAAAACTTAGAGAAGAAATCCAAAGGCATTGCATTAAAGGTAGATTCAAAGGAAAGCAAAATGAAAGATACATCGGATGAAGATGAAAACTTCATGCTTCTTGTAAAAAGGTTAGGCAAATTTTTTGGTAATAAAAATAATATTGATAATGCTAACTTTGTCAAAAGGAAGAAATTCTCAAAGCATAAGGATAAAGAAGCATCCACTTCATCACAAGAAGTAACATGCTATGAATGTGGGAAACAAGGACACATAAAGCCGGAATGTCCAAAACTTTCTAAGAAGAATGGATTCAAAGGCAAGAAGGAATTCAAAAAGAAAAGGGCCTACATAGCATGGGAAGATAATGAAGTAAGTTCTTCATCGGACTCCGATAGTGACGAAAGTGCAAATCTAGCATTGATGGCATCACACCACTCCGATGATGAAGAAGGCGAGGTTAGTTACGATGATTCTCTTTTTAATAATGGTGCACAAGGTGCAATAAATGAATTGTTAAATGAGTGTAAAATTCTCTATAAAACTATCTCATCTCAAAAGAAGATAATATCATCTTTAGAAGAGAAGGTTAAGATAATTGAAGAAGAACATAAAAATGACAAAGAAAAAATGATTAGTGTTCAAGAAGATAATGTTGCATGCAAGAATTGTGAATCACTTTCCTTCCAAATTTTCCAATTAAAACGTGTTTTAGAAAGATATGAAAAAGGGCAAATTGGATTGGAAAATGTTCTTAGCACACAAAGATACTCCAATGATAAGAGCGGACTTGGTTTCTCTAAATTTGATAAACCAACATCCAACAAGACTATCTTTGTCAAAGCTAGTAACCAACCAATTCAAGAGAAAGTGATCAAGCCTAAAGTAATGCAACATTATCCTAAAAGGAAGAACTTTATTAAGAAGAAATCTTATCCTCCTAGATATAGAAGTAACTTTGAACCTACTTGTTTTTATTGTGGTATTATTGGTCACACACCCAATGCTTGTTATGTAAGGAACTTTAGTGTTCCTAGTGGACATTATGTATGGGTGAAGAAAGGAACTAACTATGATGGACCCAAAGCCATTTGGGTACCTAACAAAACTTAATTTGTTTTGTAGGCATGCTTGAAGACCACTTCAAACCTATGGTATCTAGATAGTGGTTGTTCAAAGCATATGACGGGTGACTTAAACCAATTTTCAGATCTAAGGTTAAAGGCCAAGGATTTTGTCACTTATGGAGACAACAATAAGGGAAGAATTCTTGGCAAAGGCAAAGTTGGTGCACCACCTTTCACATCCATTGAAGATGTTCTTTATGTTGAAGGACTAAAGCATAATCTTCTAAGCATTAGCCAACTTTGTGACAAAGGCTTCAAGATCAAATTCACTAAGGAAGAATGTTTGATCATCGATGAAGTCACCAATGAGGTAAAACTCAAAGGTACAAGAATTAATAACATTTTTATGATTTCTTTAAATGATTTATCTTTGAAAGTAAAATGTCTTTTGGTAAACAATAATGAATCATGGTTATGGCATAAAAGAGCAGCCCATATTCATATGGATCATTTAAATAAATTAACCAAACATGATCTTGTTATTGGCCTACCGAAGATAAAGTTTGTCAAAGATAAATTATGTGATGCATGTCAAAAGGGAAAGCAAACCAAATCATCTTTCAAACCAAAGAATGTGGTGACTACAACAAGACCACTTCAATTGTTGCATATGGATCTATTTGGTCCATCAAGGACAAGAAGCTTCGGAGGTAATGTATACGCTTTAGTTATTGTTGATGATTATTCTAGATATTCTTGGACTTTGTTTCTTGTGCAGAAAAGTGATGCTTTTAGAGCCTTTAAGAAGTATGCAAAACAAATCCAAAATGAAAAATCATTAAAGATTGTATCCATAAGAAGTGATCATGGTGGAGAGTTTCAAAATGCATTATTTGAAGAATTTTGTGAAGAACATGGTATCTCTCATAATTTTTCAGCACCAAGAACTCCACAACAAAATGGAGTAGTTGAAAGGAAAAATAGGTTTCTAGTGGAACTTGCAAGAACAATGCTTAGTGATGCAAATCTTCCTAAATATTTTTGGGCGGATGCGGTTAGTACGGCATGTTATGTTGGAAATCGAGTAATTATTAGACCTATCTTAAAGAAGACTCCATATGAACTCTTCAAAGGAAGAAAGCCAAACATTGCTCACTTTCACATTTTTGGATGCAAGTGCTTTGTTCTAAACAATGACAAAGACAATCTTGGTAAGTTTGATGAGAAATCCGACGAAGGTATATTTCTTGGTTATTCTCTTTCTAGTAAAGCATATAGAATTTATAATAAAAGAACTTTAACTATTGAAGAATCCATGCATGTATCTTTTGATGAGACTAACACTTCCAAAGAAGAAATAGTTGTTTGTGATGATGATGATCCTTTAGATTTACCCTCGGAAGAACTTTCAAATGATACAATTGTGAAGGCACCGGAAGTTCAACAAGAAAGTGTTCAACAAGAAAGTGTTCAACAAGAAAGTGTTCAACAAGAAAGTGTTCAACAAGAAAATGTACAACAAGAATCAAACACCAATGATCTACCAAAAGAATGGAGAACTCATAGAGATCATCCTATTGATAAAGTTATTGGTGATATTAGTCAAGGAGTTGCAACAAGATTAAATCTCAAAGATGCTTGCTTACACATGGCTTTTGTTTCTCAAATTGAACCTTCCAAAGTTGATGAAGCCTTAGGAGACGATCAATGGATAAATGCAATGCAAGAAGAATTAAATCAATTCGAGAGAAATCAAGTTTGGGAACTTGTTCCTAGACCAAGTAATAAACATATCATAGGTACTCGATGGGTATTTAAGAACAAACTTGATGAGAATGGTATAATTGTTCGAAACAAAGCAAGATTGGTGGCCCAAGGTTACAATCAAGAAGAAGGAATCGACTTTGAAGAAACATTTGCTCCGGTTGCAAGGTTAGAAGCTATTCGTCTTTTACTTGCTTATGCATGTTCATTAAATTTTCAGCTTTATCAAATGGACGTCAAGAGCGCATTCTTGAATGGCTACATCAATGAAGAAGTCTATGTCAAACAACCCCCGGGATTTGAAGACTTCAAGAATCCTACACATGTCTTTAAGTTGAGAAAGGCTCTTTATGGCTTAAAGCAAGCACCAAGAGCATGGTATGATAGACTTAGCAATTTTTTGTGTGAAAAGGGTTTCGAAAAGGGTAAGGTTGATAAAACTTTGTTCATTAAGAAAATCAAGAGCAACACTTTATTGGTTCAAGTCTATGTTGATGATATCATTTTTGGATCGACTAACAAAGAAATGTGTGAGGAATTCTCATTGATGATGCAAGGAGAATTCGAGATGTCTATGATGGGAAAGATGAACTACTTTCTTGGACTACAAATTAAGCAACTCAAAGATGGAATCTTTATCAATCAATCCAAATATTGTAAAGAATTATTGAAGAAGTTTGATATGGATAATTGTAAAGCAATGAATACTCCAATGGGCTCCGGTACATATGTTGATCAAGATGAATCCGGTACTCCAATTGATATTACTAAGTATCGAGGTATGATTGGTTCTTTATTATATTTGACGGCAAGCCGTCCTGACATAATGTTTAGTGTTTGTCTTTGTGCTCGCTTTCAAGCAAATCCAAAGGAATCACATCTTATGGCGGTTAAAAGGATCATGAAGTATCTCAAAGGAACGACCAACGTTGGCTTATGGTATCCAAAAGGTAGTGTTTGCAATTTAATTGGTTATTCTGACGCGGATTATGCAGGATGTAAAACTGATCGTAAAAGCACAAGTGGTACTTGTCACATTCTTGGAAATGCATTAGTATCATGGGCTTGTAAAAAGCAAGCATGTGTTGCTCTTAGCACGGCCGAAGCGGAATACATAGCAGCGGGTAGTTGTTGTGCACAAATTCTTTGGCTTAAGCAACAACTTCGTGACTACGGACTTGATCTCGGATGCATTCCTCTTCGATGCGACAATACAAGTGCTATAAATATTACAAAGAATCCGGTCATGCATTCAAGAACCAAACACATAGACATTCGACATCATTTTCTCCGCGATCATGTGCTTAAAGGAGATGTTGAAGTCACTTTTGTAGATACTCATAATCAATTTGCAGATATCTTCACCAAGCCTCTTCCAAAAGAACCTTTTTACAAAATTCGAAGAGAACTTGGAATTTTGGATGAAAAAGACACATAGATTTCTCACTTCATGCTTCTCCGTCAAAAATTTCTAAGGTGCACATGGTGTCTCATCTAATCTTCTTACAAATTATTTCACAATGTCTCTACTTCTACACCATTCTTTTAAGTGTTTTAGATGTTTAAAATACATAAAAATATGTGAAAATTATATTTTTTTTATGAGTAAATCGATTTGATGAAATGGTAAATCGATTTGATGCTGTAACAGTAGCTTAGTGTTTTGTGTTTTTCATTTTTTGGCTTGGGGAAATCGATTTGACCCCATGGTAAATCGATTTGATGCTGTCAGTATGCCTCTGTTTGCTTTTTTTTTGCTTAGGGAAATCGATTTCACCCCATGGTAAATCGATTTGATGCTGTAAGTTTGCTACTGTTTGCGCTTTTTGACTTGGGTAAATCGATTTCACCCTAAGGTAAATCGATTTCTTACTGTATTTTTCAGATTTTTTTTCTCTTAAATGTTGGTCCAATAACATTGTCACACCTCCTCTCTCTCCCTCATAAAAGCAAAAATTTTGTCTCTCATCTTCCATAACCCTAGCAGCCGAAAATTGGAGAGTGGGTGGTCTCCAAAAACCCAAAATTTCCTCCTCTCCAAAACACTCTCAAACTCCATTAAACCTTATTCTCATCTTCAACAAACTTTCATCCATGGCTTCAAGAGTAAAGAGGAAAGCTTCAGCCACTGAGAAAGGGAAGAACAAGGCTTCATCTTCTTCCATAGATGCTCCAAACATCTTCCATAACCATCCCTCAAAGGAATTAGAAAGGTACCAAAAGTTTTATCAATCAAAAATTGTTCAAACTCCAAAATATGGTGCACTCTCTACTTTTCCTACTCAATGTTTTAGTTTTCAAGAAACATTAACTTCATTAGGCTTGGGTCCTCTTATTGCATCCTCTGGACCATATTATCCGGATTTAGTTAGAATGTTCTATTGTAATATGCGTTCGGATAATAATAAGTTTGTTACAAATGTAAGAGGGAAAAACATAGTTTTGCATCCTAAGAAACTTGGTAGAATTTTGGATATCCCTTATGTTGGTAGCTCTCTATATGATCCGGATATTGAAGAGTGGCAAGGATATCATAAGAGAGAATTTTATTTTGGCTTAAGTAGGATAACGGAAGAAGAATATAATGCTAAAAGGGTTGAAACTTCAAAAGATTTTTGGAGTGCTGGAAATTTTGCTATTAATGATAGATTGCTTCATTATGCTTTGGTCTATATCTTGCTACCTCGAAATGGCAATCATTGCAACATTACCGATATGGAAATGCAAGTATTATATGCAATCAAGAATGGTATCCCTCTCAATTGGTCTAGCCTCATTTTACACCATATGTTGTGTCACACTCAAAAGATTAAGTCTCTTCCATATGCTTGGTTCATAACTCGTATTTTGGAACATTTTGGGGTTTCTTTTGATGATGTTGGTTATCATCTTATGGATACTAGAAGTCATAAGTTCTCTATTAAAAGTGTGGATAAGCGGATGGGTGTTCTTTATGATCCGGAAACACAAACGATTTCATATCTTAATAATGAAGGAAATCAAGCTAATGTTCAAGAAGATTTTGGTCATGAAGAAGCCCAAGACAATATTGGTGATGAAGAAGTTCCTCCTCATGCTCAAGATGGTCCAAGTAATCAAGAGGTGATAAATTTTATGACTCAACAATTTGCAACACTCAACACCTCAATCAACAACCAATGGAACTCTATCAATGAATCCACCACAACCCGGATCAATGATTTTCGCTATGATGTGAATCAACAATTCTCTTACCTTTACTCTCATCTCCACATTCCACCATATGATCCAAATAACCCGGCTGTCCCTACTCCATTAGCTCCACCTATTCAAACTCAATTTCCCTACCAAGGACCAAACTACTTCAACAACAACAACACCAACAATGAGATGGACCAATCTTAATATGTTGTTCTTGTTTGTTCTTTTAGTATTATGTCACTCTATGTTGTTTATTTATGTTTCATGTTAAACTTCTTAAATTTTTATGTGGTTTGTAAGGTACTTGTTACCATAACTTTATTATCTTGTTTGTTCTACTTGTTTGAATGCATGTGTTTGTTATGATGTATGATGTTCTATTTGCCACTATTACTATCTTTCACCCATCTTTCCCTTCTTTTTGATAATGACAAAGGGGGAGAAAGGTGTTATACTTGTTTGTATGTTTATAAATTTCCTAAGGTACAAATGATACAAATTTCTCCAAGTAGCACAAGTACACACTAAGGGGGAGCTATATATCTTAGGGGGAGAAATTATTTCAAGAAATGTCAAAACATCAAGAGGATTATTTGTCATCATCAAAAAGGGGGAGAATGTGAAGTCAAGATTAAATAAAGAACTTTGTTTTTGATGAAGACAAATCTCTAAATAACAAGAAGGCAAAGATGAGTTGTTAAAATATCAATGATCAAGGCATTGGAATCAAGCTTGCATTTCAAGAAGGTATAATGACTATAATTACATTTTCTAAAGTCTTAGATGCTCAAAAAATCAACCAACCATTGCATAGACCATCCATGATAATAGCAAACATTTGCAAACTCTTTTATCCAAGTTTTACACTGGGTAAATCGATTTACCATAACATGAAATCGATTTGCCACTGTCTTAAATCTTTTCCAGAAGCAAAAATTCACTTCTTGCACTATGGAAATCGATTTACCTAAAGAGGAAATCGATTTCCCACTGAGTGTTTTTGAAATTTTGTTAACGTTACATGCATGAAATCGATTTCATGCTAAGGGAAATCGATTTCCCCTGTACGTTTTTTGAAAAACAGCAGCATTTCATAGCACCTTTCCACACACCTTTTCATGGAAACATTTCCTTGAATCTTGGCAATTGTTCATGAATTATCTACAGAAACTTATGATATTTCAAGGGGTGTTATGAACATCTATATATACTCAAAATTTCAAAATCATTCTTCACCTCTTCCAATCAAAAACTCTTAGAAATTTTCAGAAATTCACATTATTTTTCTTCAATCTTTTTCAAGATATTCTCTACACACTTTCATATCATCCAAACTAGAAAATATTTTGAGCAATCTATTACTTTAAAGAATTGTGAATTATTATCATTGGAAGGGAAGAAAAATCAAGTGATTGATACATTGTTCTATTATTCAAACTCTTATACAAAATCAAATACTTGTTGTATTTTTGTTATCCAGGATTGTTGGAAACAAGTTAGACACTTTGAGAGGATTGTTCTCATAAGTTGTCTTAGTGAAAAATCCAAGAGGATTGTTCTTGGTCCAAGAGGATTGTTCTTGGTGTTTGGTTAGGCTTGTACAAGATACCAATTATATTGAAATCTCTTACTGCGTAAGGGGACTGGAGTACTCTCGGTTTGTGAGGGGAACCAGGATATATCCTTGTGTCATTTATTTTTCTGCACTTTACCTTTTTAGTAACATCACCATAAACCAGAAAAATAATCACTTTACACCATAAAACCGAAAAAGTTATAAAATACCTAATTCACCCCCCCTCTTAGGCATATCTGATACTTACAGTATGAAGTTCTGATGAGAAGCAAGGTTAACAACTCTGAACAAATTCTGTGAATATTAACTTGCTGAAACGCTGTTCAATTCAAAGCTCAGAAACTTCATCTTCATCAAAGCTCACTACATTGCTGTTGTAATATATTAGTGAGATTAAGCTTAAACGTTAAGAGAAATATCACAGTTGTGATTATAGCTTTTCAGAAGCATTTGTAATACTCTTAGAATTGATTACATTAAGTTGTAAGGAACTAGAGTGATCGTGTTGATCAGAATACTCTAGGAAGTCTTAGAGGTTATCTAAGCAGTTGTAACTAGAGTGATCGTGTTGATCAGGAAACTCTAGAAAGTCTTAGAGGGTATCTAAGCAGTTGTTCCTGGAGTGATCAAGTTGTGATCAGAATACTCTAGAAGACTTAGTTGCGGACTAAGTGGAAAACCATTGTAATCCGTGCGATTAGTGGATTAAATCCTCAGGTGAGGTAAATCACTCCGTGGGGGTGGACTGGAGTAGTTTAGTTAACAACGAACCAAGATAAAAATAACTCTGCAATTTATTTTTATCGTCCAAGTTTTTAAACTACACTTATTCAAACCCCCCCTTTCTAAGTGTTTTTCTATCCTTCATATGTAAGAGTCATGAAGTTTGGTAAACTTCCAAAATTTGGACTTTTGGAAGATTTTCGTGTGCTACACTACATACAAGTCACGAAGGTTGTTAAACTTGCAAAATTTGGTATTTTGGAAGAATTTCGTGTGCTATACTTCATAAAAGTCATGAAGTTCGTTAAACTTTCAAATTTATGTATTTTGGAAAATTTTCGTGTGCCATACTACATAAAAGTCACGAAGTTCGTTAAACCTGCAAAATTTGTACTTTTGGAAGATTTTTGTGTGCTATACTACATAAAAGTCACAAAGCTCGTGAAACTTGATACATTGGTATTTTGGAAGATTTTCATGTACTATACTACATAAAAGTCAAGTTTATTAAACTTGCCAAATTTTGTATTTTGGAAGATTTTCCTGTGCTATGCACTACGTAAAAGTCAAGAAGTTTGTGAAACTTGCAAAATTTGGTCTTTTGGGAGATTTTCATGTGCCACACTCTATAAAAGTCACGAAGTTTGTTAAATTTGCAAAGTTTGGTACTTTGGATGATTTTCGTGTGATATACTTCATAAAAGTCACGAAGTTCGTTAAACTTTCAAATTTTTGTATTTTGGAAGATTTTGGTGTGCTATACTACGTAAAAGTCAAGAAGTTCATTAAACTTTCAAAATTTGGTTTTTGGAAGATTTTCGTGTGCTAGTCTACATAAAAGTCACAAAGCTTGTGAAACTTGATACATTGGTATTTTGGAAGATTTTCGTGTACTATACTACATAAAAGTCAAGAAGTTTATTACGCTTGCAAAGTTTTCCTTTTGGTAGATGTTCGTGTGCAATATACTACGTAAAAATCAGGAAGTTTGTTAAACTTGCAAATTTTTGGATTTTGGAAGATTTTTGTGTGCTATACTACATAAAAGTCACAAAGCTCGTGAGACTTGATACATTGGTATTTTGGAAGATTTTCGTGTACTATACTACATATAAGTCAAGAAGCTTATTAAACTTGCAAAATTTTCCTTTTGGAAGATTTTCGTGTGCTATATACTACGTAAAAATCTGGAAGTTTGTTAAACTTGCAAATTTTTGGATTTTGGAAGATTTTTCTGCGCTATACTTCATAAAAGTCATGAAGTTTGTTAAATTTGCAAATTTTGGATGATTTTCGTGTGCTATACTTCATAAAAGAGGCGGAGTTCGTTAAACTTTCAAATATTTGTATTATTGAAGATTTTTATGTGCTATACTACATAAAAGTCATGAAGTTTGTTAAACATGCAAAATTTGTTCTTTTGGAAGATTTTCGTGTGCTATACTACATAAAAGTCACAAAGCTCGTGAAACTTGATATATTGGTAATTTCGAAGATTTTCATGTACTATACTACATAAAAGTCAAGTTACTTAAACTTGCCAAACTTTGTATTTTGGAAGATTTTCGTATGCTATACACTACGTAAAAGTCAAGAAGTTTGTTAAACTTGCAAAATTTGGTCTTCTGGGAGATTTTCGTGTGCTACTCTCCATAAAAGTCACGAAGTTTTTTAAATTTGCAAAGTTTGGTATTTTGGATGATTTTTGTGTGCTAAACTTCATAAAAGTGACGGAGTCCATTAAAACTTTCAAATATTTGTATTCTGGAAGATTTTCGTGTGCTATACTACATAAAAGTCACGAAGTTCGTTATGTAACACCCCATAATTTCAGTTTATTAATTTAATTTTGATTTAAATTAAATAATTGGAATTTTAGTATTTTTATTTGGAATTATTTGGAAAATGATGAATTATTGGCATTGGGCCTAGAGTGGTGGTTAGCAGAAGGGGGGTGTTAACTAAGCAAGCCCATTATA
This sequence comes from Vicia villosa, assembly GCF_029867415.1. Taxonomy (NCBI): domain Eukaryota; kingdom Viridiplantae; phylum Streptophyta; class Magnoliopsida; order Fabales; family Fabaceae; genus Vicia; species Vicia villosa. The sequence goes on from NC_081183.1 coordinate 3,205,811, forward strand.
ATATTTTATTTTATTTTTCATAAAATAAAGAAATTGGGGAAAGAGAAGGAGAAGCAGTAGAAGCAGATTTTGGAACTGAAGAACACGTGAAAGTGAGAAGAGCCTGAAGGGAAGGAGAACTTCGAAGATTCGACTCTGAGGTAAGGGGGGATTCTTCGGGTTAGTATTCCTTATGTGATTGTAGGTGGTAAGATTGATTAGGATTATCGTGTAATTCAATCGTACGTGTCGGGTTGGGAATTTTCTTAGGTTTTGATAATCTAGTATGAATTGACATGATTCTGTTGATACTTGTGATATATGATGTTAATACATGTCAATAACTTGTTTGAAATGTGTAATTGTGTGAAAATCAATGATAATTGTGTGTATGTTCGTATGTACCTGAAATTGGGGAAATGGGATAGGGTAAATGCTGTCAAAATGATGAATTTTGCTGTGCAGGTACGTAGGAACCGGTTCCCATGTGGGACGAACCGGTTCCCCCTTGTAAAAACAGAGAAGTATGGATTCTGGGCAGCTGGGAACCGGTTCCCATGTAGGGACAACCCGGTTCCCCATAGTAAAAACCAGAGACGTGATTTTTGAAGCTGCCAGGAACCGGTTCCCACGTAGGGACAACCCGGGTTCTGCAGCATTTTTCTAAAAATGTTTTATTTTTAAAAACCCATAACTTTTGATCCGAGTATCCGATTTATGTGCCGTTTTGGGCGTTGCGAAGCTAATTAGATGCTTTATTTGATAAAGTGATAAAATGGGCAGTGACCGACTTTATTTTTAAAACTCGATTTAATTGTTGATGAATTGAAATATGGTATATGTATATGTGCTTATATATATGATTATTGATGCATGTATTTATGTTGGTGATGGGATGATGATATCCAACGAGTGATTTTGTTATATAACATGTCGTAGATGATACATGTTTTGTGATTATGCTGTTGGGTTGTTTGATAATTTATTACATTGTGTGCAATGATGATAAATGTAACGATGTATAATCGTGGTGATGATTGATAATTTATGAATGTTAATATGCTGTTAATATTAACATGTGGATTGTGGTGAATGTATGCGTGTGATATATTTGTATGAATGCTAAACTTATGCATGCTTATCGGTGATGAATTGGTGATGATAATGAGACGATGTGATACATCGGATTGGTGATGTTGTAAGCATGTTATATGTTGCATTCATTGGCATACATTTTTGGTGATGGATCCCGGTGATGAAATGGATCAAAATGGTGGGCATAATTCCCATTGTGTGGAATTTGTGCTGGTTAAAACTGTATCTCGGTGATGAAATAGATCAGTTGGATGGGTGTATCCCATGTATTGGTACCACATGCATAGTGTCAGTTGAATCATATGCATTGGTTATAACATGATTGGATGAAATCCAGTGTTATGCCTTGGTGTGTTTATGTGATTGATGTATTGAGGAGTTGTTGTTAATATAACTTGGTCATTGATGAAATTGATGAGTTGTGGGCCGATGGCCAATATTGTTGAATTGATGCTTGCTTGTTGTAATAATTCCGATTATATGTATGATTGAGTGGATGATAATTACTATGAGATTTTATTGCTTATGACTGCATAATGCTTATTAATTCGAATGAAACTCACCCTTACTTTGATGATTTCAGATTAAGGATGTAGCGGCTTCTTGATTGGGTACAGATAACTCGTAGGCTAGTCCATAGTTCGTGTCGAGTCATGCTCTGATTGTAACACTGGGGAACGCTAGTTTAGAGACGAATTACTCTGTTGGCTTTGTTGTTTTATAATTGTATTGTAGTAACTTGCATGGATGATGAATATGCAATGTTATGAGTTATAATCCGCTGTGTTGAACATGAATTTTGTTTATATTAAATGGTTCCTCATGTGGCATGACAAATGACTATGGTATTTTATGATAAAGAAATTGTGACATCCTTGTATTTCATGTTTACTCTGATTATTATTATTATTATTATTATTATTATTATTATTATATTTTCCGCGTGGGTTTTAGAAGGGTGTTACACGTTAAACTTGTAAAATTTGGTCTTTTGGAAGATTTTCATGTTCTATACTACATAAAAGTCAAGAAGTTTATTAAACTTGCAAAATTTTGTCTTTTGGAAGATTTTTGTGTGCTATATACTATGAAAAAGCAACGAAGTTTGTTAAACTTGCAAATTTTGGTATTTTGGAAGATTTTCGTGTGCTATACTACATAAAAGTCACAAAGCTCGTGATACTCGATACATTGGCATTTTGGAAGATTTTCGTGTGCTATACTACATAAATGTCAAGAAGTTTTTTAAACTTGCAAAACTTTGCCTTTTGGAAGATTGTCGTGTACTATAGGATATGTAAGAGTCATGAAGTTTGGTAAACTTCCAAAATTTGGTCTTTTGGAAGATTTTTGTATGCACTCCATACAAGTCACGAAGGTTGTTAAACTTTAAAATTTTGGTATTTTGGAAGAATTTCGTGTGCTATACTTCATAAAAGTCATGAAGTTCGTTAAACTTTCAAATTTTTGTATTTTGGAAGATTTTTGTGTGCCATACTACATAAAAGTCACTAAGTTCGTTAAGCCTGCAAAATTTGGACTTTTGGAAGATTTTCGTGTGCTATACTACATAAAAGTCACAAAGCTCGTAATACTTGATACATTGGTATTTTGGAAGATTTTCATGTACTATAATACATAAAAGTCAAGAAGTTTATTAAACTTGGAAAATTTTGTCTTTTGGAAGATTTTTGTGTGCTATATACTACGTAAAAATAATGAAGTTTGTTAAACTTGCAAATTTTGGTATTTTGGAAGATTTTCGTTTGCTATACTACGTAAGAGTCAAGAAGTTCGTTAAACTTGCAAATTTAAATATTTTGTAAGAATTTCGTGTGTTATTCTACATAAAAGTCACAAAGCTCGTGATACTCGATACATTGGCATTTTGGAAGATTTTCGTGTACTATACTACACAAATGTCAAGAAGTTTTATAAACTTGCAAAACTTTGCCTTTTGGAAGATTTTCGTGTACTATAGACTATGTTGTTAGAACAAGATTTGTTCTGATCAATATTCTTAGTTTTGATGATAACAAGGATATGAATTTTGTGTGAGATAATGTGGTACTCTAATACATTGCAATTTCCCTTTCAGGAAATATATAAAGAGTATGCACAAATCAGCGCTTAGAAGCTTTGTCTCAGAAGGTTCAGCATGCAACATCAGAACATGGTCTGGCAAGACATCAGAAGATGGTCAAGGCAGAATCAGAACATGGGTCTATGGAAGCATTAGAAGAACTTGAGATCAGAAGGAGAAGCACTGAAGTTCTCATGGTATCACGCTCAGAAGCACTTCAAGGTCAGAAGACAAGAAGATGCTTTGCACCAAGCTGTTTGACTCTGATGATATTCAAATATTATATTCAAACATCAGATCAGAAGAAAGTACAAGTGGCAGGCTACGCTGACTGAAAAAAGGAACGTTGAAGCTATTAAAGGCAACGTCAGTAGACACAGCGTGAACAAGGCTCGAGGTAGTTGACAAAAGCATGAAACATTAAATGCAATGCTGTACGGAACACGCAAAGCATTAAATGCACCCAACGGTCATCTTCTCAAACGCCTATAAGTATGAAGTTCTGATGAGAAGCAAGGTTAACAACTCTGAACAAATTCTGTGAATATTAACTTGCTGAAACGCTGTTCAATTCAAAGCTCAGAAACTTCATCTTCATCAAAGCTCACTACATTGCTGTTGTAATATATTAGTGAGATTAAGCTTAAACGTTAAGAGAAATATCACAGTTGTGATTATAGCTTTTCAGAAGCATTTGTAATACTCTTAGAATTGATTACATTAAGTTGTAAGGAACTAGAGTGATCGTGTTGATCAGAATACTCTAGGAAGTCTTAGAGGTTATCTAAGCAGTTGTAACTAGAGTGATCGTGTTGATCAGGAAACTCTAGAAAGTCTTAGAGGGTATCTAAGCAGTTGTTCCTGGAGTGATCAAGTTGTGATCAGAATACTCTAGAAGACTTAGTTGCGGACTAAGTGGAAAACCATTGTAATCCGTGCGATTAGTGGATTAAATCCTCAGGTGAGGTAAATCACTCCGTGGGGGTGGACTGGAGTAGTTTAGTTAACAACGAACCAAGATAAAAATAACTCTGCAATTTATTTTTATCGTCCAAGTTTTTAAACTACACTTATTCAAACCCCCCCTTTCTAAGTGTTTTTCTATCCTTCATATGTAAGAGTCATGAAGTTTGGTAAACTTCCAAAATTTGGACTTTTGGAAGATTTTCGTGTGCTACACTACATACAAGTCACGAAGGTTGTTAAACTTGCAAAATTTGGTATTTTGGAAGAATTTCGTGTGCTATACTTCATAAAAGTCATGAAGTTCGTTAAACTTTCAAATTTATGTATTTTGGAAAATTTTCGTGTGCCATACTACATAAAAGTCACGAAGTTCGTTAAACCTGCAAAATTTGTACTTTTGGAAGATTTTTGTGTGCTATACTACATAAAAGTCACAAAGCTCGTGAAACTTGATACATTGGTATTTTGGAAGATTTTCATGTACTATACTACATAAAAGTCAAGTTTATTAAACTTGCCAAATTTTGTATTTTGGAAGATTTTCCTGTGCTATGCACTACGTAAAAGTCAAGAAGTTTGTGAAACTTGCAAAATTTGGTCTTTTGGGAGATTTTCATGTGCCACACTCTATAAAAGTCACGAAGTTTGTTAAATTTGCAAAGTTTGGTACTTTGGATGATTTTCGTGTGATATACTTCATAAAAGTCACGAAGTTCGTTAAACTTTCAAATTTTTGTATTTTGGAAGCTTTTGGTGTGCTATACTACATAAAAGTCAAGAAGTTCATTAAACTTTCAAAATTTGGTTTTTGGAAGATTTTCGTGTGCTAGTCTACATAAAAGTCACAAAGCTTGTGAAACTTGATACATTGGTATTTTTGAAGATTTTCGTGTACTATACTACATAAAAGTCAAGAAGTTTATTATACTTGCAAAGTTTTCCTTTTGGTAGATGTTCGTGTGCAATATACTACGTAAAAATCAGGAAGTTTGTTAAACTTGCAAATTTTTGGATTTTGGAAGATTTTTGTGTGCTATACTACATAAAAGTCACAAAGCTCGTGAGACTTGATACATTGGTATTTTGGAAGATTTTCGTGTACTATACTACATATAAGTCAAGAAGCTTATTAAACTTGCAAAATTTTCCTTTTGGAAGATTTTCGTGTGCTATATACTACGTAAAAATCTGGAAGTTTGTTAAACTTGCAAATTTTTGGATTTTGGAAGATTTTTCTGCGCTATACTTCATAAAAGTCATGAAGTTTGTTAAATTTGCAAATTTTGGATTATTTTCGTGTGCTATACTTCATAAAAGAGGCGGAGTTCGTTAAACTTTCAAATATTTGTATTATTGAAGATTTTTATGTGCTATACTACATAAAAGTCATGAAGTTTGTTAAACTTGCAAAATTTGTTCTTTTGGAAGATTTTCGTGTGCTATACTACATAAAAGTCACAAAGCTCGTGAAACTTGATATATTGGTAATGTCGAAGATTTTAATGTACTATACTACATAAAAGTCAAGTTACTTAAACTTGCCAAACTTTGTATTTTGGAAGATTTTCGTATGCTATACACTACGTAAAAGTCAAGAAGTTTGTTAAACTTGCAAAATTTGGTCTTCTGGGAGATTTTCGTGTGCTACTCTCCATAAAAGTCACGAAGTTTTTTAAATTTGCAAAGTTTGGTATTTTGGATGATTTTTGTGTGCTAAACTTCATAAAAGTGACGGAGTCCATTAAAACTTTCAAATATTTGTATTCTGGAAGATTTTCGTGTGCTATACTACATAAAAGTCATGAAGTTCGTTAAACTTGTAAAATTTGGTCTTTTGGAAGATTTTCATGTTCTATACTACATAAAAGTCAAGAAGTTTATTAAACTTGCAAAATTTTGTCTTTTGGAAGATTTTTGTGTGCTATATACTATGAAAAAGTAACGAAGTTTGTTAAACTTGCAAATTTTGGTATTTTGGAAGATTTTCGTGTGCTATACTACATAAAAGTCACAAAGCTCGTGATACTCGATACATTGGCATTTTGGAAGATTTTCGTGTGCTATACTACATAAATGTCAAGAAGTTTTTTAAACTTGCAAAACTTTGCCTTTTGGAAGATTGTCGTGTACTATAGGATATGTAAGAGTCATGAAGTTTGGTAAACTTCCAAAATTTGGTCTTTTGGAAGATTTTTGTATGCACTCCATACAAGTCCCGAAGGTTGTTAAACTTTAAAATTTTGGTATTTTGGAAGAATTTCGTGTGCTATACTTCATAAAAGTCATGAAGTTCGTTAAACTTTCAAATTTTTGTATTTTGGAAGATTTTTGTGTGCCATACTACATAAAAGTCACTAAGTTCGTTAAGCCTGCAAAATTTGGACTTTTGGAAGATTTTCGTGTGCTATACTACATAAAAGTCACAAAGCTCGTAATACTTGATACATTGGTATTTTGGAAGATTTTCATGTACTATAATACATAAAAGTCAAGAAGTTTATTAAACTTGGAAAATTTTGTCTTTTGGAAGATTTTTGTGTGCTATATACTACGTAAAAATAATGAAGTTTGTTAAACTTGCAAATTTTGGTATTTTGGAAGATTTTCGTTTGCTATACTACGTAAGAGTCAAGAAGTTCGTTAAACTTGCAAATTTAAATATTTTGTAAGAATTTCGTGTGTTATTCTACATAAAAGTCACAAAGCTCGTGATACTCGATACATTGGCATTTTGGAAGATTTTCGTGTACTATACTACACAAATGTCAAGAAGTTTTATAAACTTGCAAAACTTTGCCTTTTGAAAGATTTTCGTGTACTATAGACTATGTTGTTAGAACAAGATTTGTTCTGATCAATATTCTTAGTTTTGATGATAACAAGGATATGAATTTTGTGTGAGATAATGTGGTACTCTAATACATTGCAATTTCCCTTTCAGGAAATATATAAAGAGTATGCACAAATCAGCGCTTAGAAGCTTTGTCTCAGAAGGTTCAGCATGCAACATCAGAACATGGTCTGGCAAGACATCAGAAGATGGTCAAGGCAGAATCAGAACATGGGTCTATGGAAGCATTAGAAGAACTTGAGATCAGAAGGAGAAGCACTGAAGTTCTCATGGTATCACGCTCAGAAGCACTTCAAGGTCAGAAGACAAGAAGATGCTTTGCACCAAGCTGTTTGACTCTGATGATATTCAAATATTATATTCAAACATCAGATCAGAAGAAAGTACAAGTGGCAGGCTACGCTGACTGACAAAAGGAACGTTGAAGCTATTAAAGGCAACGTCAGTAGACACAGCGTGAACAAGGCTCGAGGTAGTTGACAAAAGCATGAAACATTAAATGCAATGCTGTACGGAACACGCAAAGCATTAAATGCACCCAACGGTCATCTTCTCAAACGCCTATAAGTATGAAGTTCTGATGAGAAGCAAGGTTAACAACTCTGAACAAATTCTGTGAATATTAACTTGCTGAAACGCTGTTCAATTCAAAGCTCAGAAACTTCATCTTCATCAAAGCTCACTACATTGCTGTTGTAATATATTAGTGAGATTAAGCTTAAACGTTAAGAGAAATATCACAGTTGTGATTATAGCTTTTCAGAAGCATTTGTAATACTCTTAGAATTGATTACATTAAGTTGTAAGGAACTAGAGTGATCCTGTTGATCAGAATACTCTAGGAAGTCTTAGAGGTTATCTAAGCAGTTGTAACTAGAGTGATCGTGTTGATCAGGAAACTCTAGAAAGTCTTAGAGGGTATCTAAGCAGTTGTTCCTGGAGTGATCAAGTTGTGATCAGAATACTCTAGAAGACTTAGTTGCGGACTAAGTGGAAAACCATTGTAATCCGTGCGATTAGTGGATTAAATCCTCAGGTGAGGTAAATCACTCCGTGGGGGTGGACTGGAGTAGTTTAGTTAACAACGAACCAAGATAAAAATAACTCTGCAATTTATTTTTATCGTCCAAGTTTTTAAACTACACTTATTCAAACCCCCCCTTTCTAAGTGTTTTTCTATCCTTCATATGTAAGAGTCATGAAGTTTGGTAAACTTCCAAAATTTGGACTTTTGGAAGATTTTCGTGTGCTACACTACATACAAGTCACGAAGGTTGTTAAACTTGCAAAATTTGGTATTTTGGAAGAATTTCGTGTGCTATACTTCATAAAAGTCATGAAGTTCGTTAAACTTTCAAATTTATGTATTTTGGAAAATTTTCGTGTGCCATACTACATAAAAGTCACGAAGTTCGTTATACCTGCAAAATTTGTACTTTTGGAAGATTTTTGTGTGCTATACTACATAAAAGTCACAAAGCTCGTGAAACTTGATACATTGGTATTTTGGAAGATTTTCATGTACTATACTACATAAAAGTCAAGTTTATTAAACTTGCCAAATTTTGTATTTTGGAAGATTTTCCTGTGCTATGCACTACGTAAAAGTCAAGAAGTTTGTGAAACTTGCAAAATTTGGTCTTTTGGGAGATTTTCATGTGCCACACTCTATAAAAGTCACGAAGTTTGTTAAATTTGCAAAGTTTGGTACTTTGGATGATTTTCGTGTGATATACTTCATAAAAGTCACGAAGTTCGCTAAACTTTCAAATTTTTGTATTTTGGAAGATTTTGGTGTGCTATACTACATAAAAGTCAAGAAGTTCATTAAACTTTCAAAATTTGGTTTTTGGAAGATTTTCGTGTGCTAGTCTACATAAAAGTCACAAAGCTTGTGAAACTTGATACATTGGTATTTTGGAAGATTTTCGTGTACTATACTACATAAAAGTCAAGAAGTTTATTATACTTGCAAAGTTTTCCTTTTGGTAGATGTTCGTGTGCTATATACTACGTAAAAATCAGGAAGTTTGTTAAACTTGAAAATTTTTGGATTTTGGAAGATTTTTGTGTGCTATACTACATAAAAGTCACAAAGCTCGGGAGACTTGATACATTGGTATTTTGGAAGACTTTCGTGTACTATACTACATATAAGTCAAGAAGCTTATTAAACTTGCAAAATTTTCCTTTTGGAAGATTTTCGTGTGCTATATACTACGTAAAAATCTGGAAGTTTGTTAAACTTGCAAATTTTTGGATTTTGGAAATTTTTTCTGCGCTATACTTCATAAAAGTCATGAACTTTGTTAAATTTGCAAATTTTGGATGATTTTCGTGTGTTGTACTTCATAAAAGAGGCGGAGTTCGTTAAACTTTCAAATATTTGTATTATTGAAGATTTTTATGTGCTATACTACATAAAAGTCATGAAGTTTGTTAAACTTGCAAAATTTGGTCTTTTGGAAGATTTTCGTGTGTTATACTACATAAAAGTCACAAAGCTCGTGAAGCTTGATATATTGGTAATGTCGAAGATTTTCATGTACTATACTACATAAAAGTCAAGTTACTTAAACTTGCCAAACTTTGTATTTTGGAAGATTTTCGTATGCTATACACTACGTAAAAGTCAAGAAGTTTGTTAAACTTGCAAAATTTGGTCTTCTGGGAGATTTTCGTGTGCTACTCTCCATAAAAGTCACGAAGTTTTTTAAATTTGCAAAGTTTGGTATTTTGGATGATTTTTGTGTGCTAAACTTCATAAAAGTGACGGAGTCCATTAAAACTTTCAAAAATTTGTATTCTGGAAGATTTTCGTGTGCTATACTACATAAAAGTCATGAAGTTCGTTAAACTTGTAAAATTTGGTCTTTTGGAAGATTTTCATGTTCTATACTACATAAAAGTCAAGAAGTTTATTAAACTTGCAAAATTTTGTCTTTTGGAAGATTTTTGTGTGCTATATACTATGAAAAAGTAACGAAGTTTGTTAAACTTGCAAATTTTGGTATTTTTGAAGATTTTCGTGTGCTATACTACATAAAAGTCACAAAGCTCGTGATACTCGATACATTGGCATTTTGGAAGATTTTCGTGTGCTATACTACATAAATGTCAAGAAGTTTTTTAAACTTGCAAAACTTTGCCTTTTGGAAGATTTTCGTGTACTATAGGATATGTAAGAGTCATGAAGTTTGGTAAACTTCCAAAATTTGGTCTTTTGGAAGATTTTTGTATGCTTTACTCCATACAAGTCACGAAGGTTGTTAAACTTTAAAATTTTGGTATTTTGGAAAAATTTCGTGTGCTATACTTCATAAAAGTCATGAAGTTCGTTAAACTTTCAAATTTTTGTATTTTGGAAGATTTTTGTGTGCCATACTACATAATAGTCACTAAGTTCGTTAAGCCTGCAAAATTTGGACTTTTGGAAGATTTTCGTGTGCTATACTACATAAAAGTCACAAAGCTCGTAATACTTGATACATTGGTATTTTGGAAGATTTTCATGTACTATAATACATAAAAGTCAAGAAGTTTATTAAACTTGGAAATTTTTGTCTTTTGGAAGATTTTTGTGTGCTATATACTACGTAAAAATAATGAAGTTTGTTAAACTTGAAAATTTTGGTATTTTGGAAGATTTTCGTTTGCTATACTACGTAAGAGTCAAGAAGTTCGTTAAACTTGCAAATTTAAATATTTTGTAAGAATTTCGTGTGTTATTCTACATAAAAGTCACAAAGCTCGTGATACTCGATACATTGGCATTTTGGAAGATTTTCGTGTACTATACTACACAAATGTCAAGAAGTTTTATAAACTTGCAAAACTTTGCCTTTTGGAAGATTTTCGTGTACTATAGACTATGTTGTTAGAACAAGATTTGTTCTGATCAATATTCTTAGTTTTGATGATAACAAGGATATGAATTTTGTGTGAGATAATGTGGTACTCTAATACATTGCAATTTCCCTTTCAGGAAATATATAAAGAGTATGCACAAATCAGCGCTTAGAAGCTTTGTCTCAGAAGGTTCAGCATGCAACATCAGAACATGGTCTGGAAAGACATCAGAAGATGGTCAAGGCAGAATCAGAACATGGGTCTATGGAAGCATCAGAAGAACTTGAGATCAGAAGCAGAAGCACTGAAGTTCTCATGGTATCACGCTCAGAAGCACTTCAAGGTCAGAAGACAAGAAGATGCTTTGCACCAAGCTGTTTGACTCTGATGATATTCAAATATTATATTCAAACATCAGATCAGAAGAAAGTACAAGTGGCAGGCTACGCTGACTGACAAAAGGAACGTTGAAGCTATTAAAGGCAACGTCAGTAGACACAGCGTGAACAAGGCTCGAGGTAGTTGACAAAAGCATGAAACATTAAATGCAATGCTGTACGGAACACGCAAAGCATTAAATGCACCCAACGGTCATCTTCTCAAACGCCTATAATTATGAAGTTCTGATGAGAAGCAAGGTTAACAACTCTGAACAAATTCTGTGAATATTAACTTGCTGAAACGCTGTTCAATTCAAAGCTCAGAAACTTCATCTTCATCAAAGCTCACTACATTGCTGTTGTAATATATTAGTGAGATTAAGCTTAAACGTTAAGAGAAATATCACAGTTGTGATTATAGCTTTTCAGAAGCATTTGTAATACTCTTAGAATTGATTACATTAAGTTGTAAGGAACTAGAGTGATCGTGTTGATCAGAATACTCTAGGAAGTCTTAGAGGTTATCTAAGCAGTTGTAACTAGAGTGATCGTGTTGATCAGGAAACTCTAGAAAGTCTTAGAGGGTATCTAAGCAGTTGTTCCTGGAGTGATCAAGTTGTGATCAGAATACTCTAGAAGACTTAGTTGCGGACTAAGTGGAAAACCATTGTAATCCGTGCGATTAGTGGATTAAATCCTCAGGTGAGGTAAATCACTCCGTGGGGGTGGACTGGAGTAGTTTAGTTAACAACGAACCAGGATAAAAATAACTGTGCAATTTATTTTTATCGTCCAAGTTTTTAAACTACACTTATTCAAACCCCCCCTTTCTAAGTGTTTTTCTATCCTTCAATTGGCATCAGAGCGCCGGTTCTAAGGTGCAAGCACTTAACCGTGTTTAGAAAAGATTCAGGAAGAGAAAAACGCTTCAGTAAAAGATGGCTGGTCAAATTCCAACAGATCCACCTGCATCTACATCTGGCTCTGCTGAGCAATACAACGGTAACAATGGTTATACTAGACCACCAGTATTTGATGGTGAAAACTTTGAATACTGGAAAGATAAACTGGAAAGTTACTTTCTTGGTCTAGATGGTGAACTATGGGATCTTCTGATGGATGGTTACAAACATCCTGTTAAAGCTACTGGCGTAAAGCTTACAAGGCAAGAAATGGATGATGATCAAAAGAAGCTTTTCAAGAATCATCATAAATGTAGGACTGTTTTGCTGAATGCTATCTCTCATGCTGAGTATGAGAAGATATCTAACAGGGAAACTGCCTATGATATATATGAGTCCTTAAAAATGACTCATGAAGGAAATGCTCAAGTCAAGGAGACTAAAGCTCTTGCTCTAATCCAGAAATATGAAGCCTTCAAGATGGAGGATGATGAAGACATTGAAAAGATGTTTTCAAGATTTCAAACTCTGACTGCTGGATTGAGAGTTCTTGACAAAGGCTACACCAAGGCTGATCATGTAAAGAAAATCATCAGAAGCTTACCCAGAAGATGGGGTCCAATGGTGACTGCATTCAAGATTGCGAAGAATCTGAATGAAGTTTCTTTGGAAGAGCTTATCAGTGCCTTGAGAAGCCATGAAATTGAGTTGGACGCAAACGAGCCTCAAAAGAAGGGTAAGTCTATTGCATTAAAATCAAATATCAAAAAATGCACTAACGCTTTTCAGGCTAGAGAAGAAGATCCTGAAGAATCAGAATCTGAAGAAGAAGATGAACTGTCCATGATCTCCAGAAGGGTAAACCAACTCTGGAAGAGCAAGCAAAGGAAGTTCAGAGGCTTCAGAAGTTCAAAGAGATTTGAACGTGGAGAATCTTCTGATGACAGAAGATTTGATAAGAAGAAGGTCATGTGCTATGAATGCAATGAGCCTGGACACTATAAGAATGAATGTCCAAAACTTCAGAAGGAGAATCCCAAGAAGAAGTTTCATAAAAAGAAATGTCTTATGGCAACATGGGATGATTCTGAATCAGAAGATGAATCTGACTCTGAAGATGAGCAAGCCAACTTTGCGCTGATGGCTACAGAAGATGATGGATCAGAATCTACATCAGAATCAGATTCTGAAGAGGTATTTTCTGAACTATCTAGAAAAGAGTTAGTTTCCAGTTTAACAGAACTTCTGGAACTCAAAGCTCAGCTTAGTATCAAATACAAAAAGCTGAAGAAGCAATTTGAATTTGAAACTAAGAAGCTGGAATTGGAAAATTCCGAACTGAAGGAAAAAGTTTTAAATCTATCCAAAAATAGTGGATCTCCTTCTGAAACAGAAAAAGCCATTCCTAGCATGAATCATATTCTGAAAGAATATGACTTGAGCTTCAGAAAATTTCTATCTAGAAGCATAGGCAGAAGTCAGCTAGCTTCTATGATATATGCTGTGTCTGGAAACAATAGAGTTGGCATTGGTTATGAGGGCGAAATCCCATAAAAGCTTGAATCTGTGGATGATATGAAAATATCATACAAGCCTCTGTATAACCAATTTAAATTTGGCCACTCCCATGATATTAAGCACACATCACATGCACAAAGTTTTCACATAACACACACCAAGAAGCATGTGACACAACATAAGAAATATCATGGAACTCAGAATAAGAAGTATCATACTGTTCCTCCTGTTAAATATTTTGCTAAACCCAAGTTCAATCAGAACTTGAGGAGAACTGACAAGAAAGGACCCAAGAAATTGTGGGTACCTAAGGAGAAGATAATTTCTGTTGCAGATATCCTTGGCGGAAAAGAGGACAAACAGCAAAATGTCATGGTACCTGGACTCTGGGTGCTCGCGACACATGACGTGAAGAAGGTCTACATTCCAAGACCTGGTGCTTAAACCAGGTGGAGAAGTCAAGTTTGGAGGAGATCAGAAGGGCAAAATCATTGGCTCTGGAACTATAAAATTTGGTAACTCTCCCTCCATAACTAATGTACTTCTTGTAGAAGGATTAACGCATAACTAATTGTCCATAAGTCAATTAAGTGACAATGGTTATGATATAATCTTCAATCAAAAGTCTTGCAAGGCTGTAAGTCAGAAGGATGGCTCAATCCTATTTACAGGCAAGAGAAAGAACAGCATTTATAAGACAGATCTTCAAGATCTTAAGAATCAGAAGGTGACTTGTCTTATGTCTGTTTCTGAAGAGCAATGGGTCTGGCACAGAAGATTAGGACATGCTAGTTTGAGAAAGATTTCTCAGATTAACAAACTAAATTTGGTCAGAGGACTCCCAAATCTGAAATTCAAATCAGATGCTCTTTGTGAAGCATGTCAGAAGGGCAAGTTCTCCAGACCTGCATTCAAGTCTAAGAATGTTGTTTCTTCCTCAAGGCCGTTAGAACTCTTGCACATTGATCTGTTTGGCCCAGTCAAAACAGCATCTGTCAGAGGGAAGAAATATGGATTAGTCATCGTTGATGATTATAGTCGCTGGACATGGATAAAGTTCTTGAAACACAAGGATGAGTCTCATTCAGTGTTCTTTGAATTCTGCACTCAGATTCAATCTGAGAAAGAGTGTAAAATCATAAAAGTCAGAAGTGATCATGGTGGCGAATTTGAGAACAGATTCTTTGAGGAGTTCTTCAAAGAAAATGGTATTGCCCATGATTTCTCTTGTCCTAGAACTCCACAGCAAAATGGAGTTGTAGAGCGAAAAAATAGGACTCTACAAGAAATGGTCAGAACCATGATCAATGAAACCAATATAGCTAAGCATTTCTGGGCAGAAGCAATTAACACTACATGCTATATTCAGAATAGAATCTCTATCAGACCTATTCTAAATGAGACTCCTTATGAATTGTGGAAGAACAGAAAGCCCAACATTTCATATTTCCATCCTTTTGGATGTGTATGTTTTATTCTGAATACTAAAGATCATCTTGGTAAGTTTGATTCAAAAGTGTGGTGGTCGTTTTCTTTACCTCCCCGTTTCACTTGGGAGGACGACACGCTAAACCCTTCACGCGAAATTTGGAAGGAGAATGCGCCCGTGGTGGGATGAATTTTATTTCAGTTCTTCCTACGATATCACACGAACTTTCTTATTTGTCCTACGAGTAGGAAAGGGAAAAAAAGATCTCAACTAAACCCTAGGAGTTTGCTAAGTGTGGGGATTTCACTTAGACTAGAAATTCTGGAGTCCGGGGGGTCGGTTATACATAGGGAAGTGTTTAAACACCCTACATATCTGTAGTACTCTACAGGAACCTTCTCTGTGTCATTGTGATTGTGTTTGCTGCTAATGATTAGGAAAGTTTCTCCTTTGTGTTAGGAGAAGGAATTGATTTGATTTGAAAAGACAGACAGACAGACTGACTGACTATTTTTGGTATTTTATTAGCTCGCTGAGATTCCTTGTGAACCTCATGCCTACATATCCCTAGTGGAAGTCAGAGCTTAATGTAGTTCGGGGAACTAACTAGGGAAATTAATTGTTTTTGGTGCCTTGCTTGAAGCTCAAGGTTGAAGCTTGAATTAAATCTCTGTTTACAGTAAAGAGACATGAAGTCATCTTTACAGAGAGGTATTTGTACTATTCTACCACAAACATTTAAAAGTGACAGAAAAGCTAAAAAAAATGATGTTTCATTAAGAGGGGAGTCTACTTGGTTGATCAAGTATGACAGCCATCGTGCCTCTAAAATGAAAGAGAGATGCTCATCCAAATTAGGGAAAGTGTACAAGTCTGAGGATGTGCCAGAGCATGTCTTTCAGAGTCCTAAATGGGAGACTTTGATTGAAATTGAAATTGAAATGTTTGTTTGTTTGAATATGGTAGAGTAGTAAAAATATCTCTCTATAGAGATAAGCTATGTCTATCTACTGTATAAAAGATTTGAATTTAGCTGGCTTGTATGAGGCCCAAGCTTGAGGCTTTTGATTGATTAATTAATTATTATTGACTTTGGGAGATGGCTCCACTGGGGATTAATTACAGGGTATTTTTATGTTCTGTACGAAGCCCAGAATTGAGGCTGACTCTGTTTAGGGAGACTCTATTTGTGTGCCTTGTACAAAGCCCAAGGTTGTGGCTGACTGCTGAGGATAATTGAATTTTTGAGACTATGAATGACTCTATTTTGTGTGCCTTGTATAAAGCCCAAGGTTGTGGCTGACTCTAGCTAGGGAAAACATTATTTTCTGCCTTGTACAAAGCCCAGGGTTGTGGCAGACTCTTAAATAAACTGAGTATGGATGACTCTATGGGAAAAGATCCTAGGTGTTAGGAATCTTTGACACATGAAAGTATGGTTTAAACTGCCTTGTACAAAGCCCAAGGTTGTGGCTACTGAAAGATGAAGAACTCACTGGGGAGACTCTATTATCTGCCTTGTACAATGCCCAAGGTTGAGGCTGACTGTTGACAGGGGAGTTTTATTGTTTGGTGCCTTGTATGAAGCCCAAGGTTGAGGCTAACTGCTTTTGTTGGTTTTGACTCTACTAGAGATTAAAAAGACTGTTTTTCTTTGGAAGCTAACCCTTTCCAGGGATTTTTGACTCAGCTGGAGAAATTATTTGGTAAAAGACTGACTTTATCATGTTTTTTGGAGGCTGACCCTTTCCAGGGGTTTTGACTCTTTTGGGGAAATTATCTCCTAAGAGAAATGAATCTTTATTTTTTGTCATTTTTATTAATTGACTTTGGAGGCTAACCCTTTCCAGGGAATTTTATTGAAATGATGGATTGATTTGGAGGCTAACCCTTTCCAGGGGTTTTTATTAAAATGAAGGAATGATTTGGAGGCTAACCCTTTCCAGGGGTTTTATTGAAATGATTGGCAGAAAGATTATCTAGTGGAGACTTCTTGTTTAAAGCCCAAGATGAAGGCTGACACATGCTGAGGAGAAAATAAACATAGATTCTAGACTCTGCTAAGGAAGATTGATGAAGATAAGGGTGACAGAGACTGTCCATGTCTCTCATTCCAAAAGGTGTACTCAATGTAAAATTGAGACAAACTTAGCTTGTTTAAAGTCTGGTTTAAATTGGAAGAAACTCACCAGGGTAGGCTAAAAGGTGACTAAAGACCTGTTCCTATGTTTATAAGAAACCTGATGGGTCCTTGTATACAAGCTCAAGAGGAAGCTGGAAATGCTTTTAAGAAGCCTGTGGGTCCTTGTACAAAGCCCAAGAGGAGGCTAATCGAGGGTCCTTGTTATAGCACAAGAGAAAGCTATGTAGTTTTGAACTTATTTTGGCTCTAAGCAAATGGGTAAGAGGTTTCACCGGGAATAATTCCTCTTTGGGTGGATGTGTCATATAATTTTGGATTCTAAGGTTTTTGCCAAGATGTTTCACCGGGAATAATTCATCTTGGGGGTTTGAACTACAGATCTCTAATTAGGAAAGAGCCTTAACCGGGAAGACATTCTCAATCCTAGGCCATATTCCTATAATATATATATAGTTTAACTGTCCTAAGGTTTATACTCAAACGTAGTTCTAAACTAATATATGCACAGTTTATATTTGACAGTAATTTAAATAAAGACTGTAAATTGAAAGCTTGTAAAGCCTAACCTGGATGGAGTGGAGGCCATTGAAGAAGTATATACAGAGCCTCAACAGTAATTTTTGGATAACAGTTGAATATATATATGATAAACAGTTAAGGGTTTTTGAAAACAGAAGAAGTGAAGATGGACAAAGGTCACATAGGTATCTGAAGAGTTTCACCGGGAATAATGCCCTTCAAATACCAGAAGAATGTTTTGAAAACAGAAAGAAGATTTTGAAAATACAGTTTTGAAAACAAGCTAAGAAGAGAAGGTTTTTGGGACTTATACTCTATTAGAGGCCCAGTACTTTACAGTACTGGTGTAAAAGCAATTTGAAAAAAAATGATTTGGAATGATACAAGGTTTTGTTGTTTGAAAACCTTAATCATTTGATTTATTCGGAGATTGAAAACAGTTTTGAAATTTGACAAAAAGTCAACTTAATTAAGGTAAAGATGAAGATCTATGCCTAATTAAGACCTAAACAATTAGGGTTTTATCATAAACTTTATTTACAAAATGATTAGGTTAAAACAAAGTGAATGTATATATTTAAAGTTTTTAATAAAGCACTTAAAACATACTATTTTAAACCTAATAAAAATATATGAAATAAATAATATTTTTATGATTTTTTTGATTATTCACAAAATAGATGTATTAAATGACAAGTGTGTGAAAAATGAAGTGAAAATAAATTAGTTTGATAGGTTAATTAATTATGTGAAGTTGTGAGAAAATTGAAGGAAATAAGTGATAAAAAAATAATGTTTTGTCACCTAGAGGGATTGAACTCACGCCCTCCAAGTCACTAACCCAAAATAACACCACTGGGCCAACGCGCGCTTGGTGTTATTGTCACACATCCAGTTCATTATATTTTCAAATAAGTGGTTAATCATGGAAAAATAAAAGAAACAAAAAGTCTGGGGCGAGGGGGATTCGAACCCCAGACTTGAGGCATGAGGAGACTAAGAGCGCATGTGTGGCCACTGGGGCAAGTTATTCAGTCGTTTATAAAACACCTATCATTAAATATAAAATAAACTCTACCCTGAGGTTTGAAATTTGCGCGCCACCACCATTGTCATCTTCTTCCTCAAGCTCCAACAATTTGAATTTCTGAACTCTCTCAATTCTCAACCATTTGCAACGATATAAAGACCAAACTTGCTCTAAATTCACTCACGATTCTAGATATGTAACTATTATGAATTTATATTAACTATATCTACTGAATTATCTAAAATACGTGAAGAACCCTAAAATTTGGAATTCAAATTAAATGACTATACTGAAGCATAAATGACTGATGATAGAGGGTTTTTAATCCTCTTATGATGCTGAATAGAATGGTGTTGAGTTTTAGCCAGAAAGATACACGAATTAGAGGGATGGAGTTGAGAAACTTACCTCTGAAAATGAAGGTCGTGAGGATGTTAGAGAGCACCTGGGCTTGAATGAATGATCTCAATAGCTTCCTTGAGACTCAATGATGCTAACTGGATGCTTATTGGAGCTTGAATCCTCCTGAATTGCTCTATGGACCTCCCTCGATTTCAGCTTCAAGTGAACATGGAGGGTGATGATTCTCGAGTTACAGATGAGCTGCAGCCATCTGGTTAGCTTCACTATGACCTGAGGAGTGTGTCTGGATGATTGGCTTGGCTTGAAAACTCCTGAATTACTCCATGGTCCTCCAACTGCAAGTGCTCCAAATGAGAGGTGAAGGTGATGATTCTCCACGCCCAGAAGTGTTCCAGAGGTTTGGATCACTCCCAAATGCCTCCCTCAATGTGTTTGAATACTTATTTTCAAAGAGAGAGCTTTGGTTTGAAGAATCCGAGTCTTCTTGCCAAAGGACCTTTGAAAAAACTAAGTATGAAGAAAGAAAAGAGAAAGCAAGAATTCTGTTGCTTTGGTGTGTTTTTTGAATGAGAATGAGGCCTCTATTTATAGGCAATTGGTTCAGTACTGATTGAGAGAGTGAGCTTGCTTAGTGGGAGAGTTTTGGTTTCTTAGCCATGAAGAAATTCAAAGAATATCCCAAGTGCAATGATGAGAATTTTGATTCCATTTGATCAATCCCCTAGCCCTCGATTTTGCTTGATCTAAGGGGACAATTCTGAGCCAGAAATAAGCTCTAATTGGTTGGTGAGAAGATTCCTTGGGTGATTCATCAATTTGCCATAAATTCAAAAATGTAATCATTACATAATCACATGTTCTTGTTTTTAGAATCTTCTTCAATTCTCATGGCATGCTGAAAATGAATGCATGGCATTGTTTCAGATATGTTATGGGTCGTGTAGCATCCATAATTGAGGTCATGTGCACAAAATTTCAAAGTTCAAAAATGATGCATGACCTATAATTTTACTTCATGAGGCCAACTTTGAACAAGCATAACTCTTAGCTCAAATTGAATTTGGAGAAGGTTGAACACAATTTGGAAAGCCCTAAACATCTACTTCAAATCATTAGTTTATGTCTTCTTCAGAATCACTTGGGAAATTTGTGAAAAATGAGCCCAAAGTTGGATGAAAACTAGGTTAAAAACACTTAGAAAATTTCTAAGTGTTTATGACCTAAAACTTCAAAATTTTCAAAACCCTTAAATGGTTGATCTTTTGAAAAAAGTTGTATTGTAAGATGTTGTTTTATTTTGCAAGATCTACAACTTTCATGTTGGAAGTTTTTTGAGTTGTGTAGGTGAAATTTTGAGTTCTCACCATGCCCTCAAAAACCCTAATTCCCGACTTTTTGCTCCTTGATGAATTTCTTTGAATTTCTTTGGTCAAATGACTTTGACATCCATATATTGATGATATTGATCTTTGAAAGTCATTTTTTGACCAAAAACCTTAAAAGTCAATGATGATCCCACACAGTTGACTTTTCCTAACAAAGTGAATTTTTGGGCTTTTGTGTAGAAACAAGATCTTTTCCTCAAATGAATAATGTAAATGGATTATATTGAGGTAGAAGAGACTCTTGAATCATGTGTTGAGTTTTGGATCCATGCCCTGATTAAAAGTCAACTATCTTGGTGAATTAGGTCAAAAACCCTAATTGTCGACCAGAGGACAATGATGACTGTAGACTTTGAACTGAGGTGTAATGTCCAGTGGATCTTATCATATGAGTTATTTGAAGATGATTGATGTCTTTGAATGATCCCCTGGGGCTTTTTATGGTTTCCCAAAGGTGATCCCTGATTTTAGTCCTTGATAAGGCTCAAAACCCTAGTCTGTGGATCTGAGTAATTCTGTGTTTAGATGACTGGGTGTCTTAATCAATCATAGGTGAAATAATGAAGCTCTTGAGTCTCATGATTGTGTTAGAGACTAATCCTCCTATTGATTGATCCTTTGCCTGAGTTTTCTTGTCTTTGAACACCCTCGATTGAATGTCAGGCTGCTCTGGGTACTTGCTTTGACTTGATGAAAATCCTGAAGATATGTCATCTCAGGGGGGTCAAAAATTAGGGTATGACAGATGCCCCTATTTAAGTTTCTTTTATCTGGAGGGAGAGAGATTGAGATCGCGATCTCTCCGGCGTAAAAGAGACTTAAATATCAAAGAATGCCCAAATTTTGGGCGCTCTTGAGATGTTATAATTGATAAAATCTTTTCATGACTTGATCCCGTTGTCGCACTTGGCGGGGGATGAGGAGATAAATTCCTGCAGAAATACCTGATGTGGATTCTGGTGAATGGATGGCAATGTAGGATGCGCAATCCATCTTCTTTAACTAAGTGTTGATACTTAGAAAAAGGTAAACAACCTCCCCCTTGTTTCGGATGTCCATATCTCGAAACTGGCCTTAGTTGTGTTTTGACAATATCTCAGATAAAGAGAAAATTTCCAAAGGTCTGTTTCCTCATCAAACTTCTTACCAGCGCTTGGAGGTAAGATGCCATTTGACGGCTGTAGAGAAACTTCAAAGGTTTGTTTCCTCGTCAAACTTCTTATCAGCGCTTGGAGATAAGATGCCATTTGACGGCTGTAGAGAAACTTCAAAGGTTTGTTTCCTCGTCAAACTTCTTATCAGCGCTTGGAGATAAGATGCCATTTGACGGCTGTAGAGAAACTTCAAAGGTTTGTTTCCTCGTCAAACTTCTTACCAGCGCTTGGAGGTAAGATGCCATTTGACGGCTGTAAAGAAACTTCACCATCTTCCCTTTTGACTTGACGTCTTTGAAAGAATGTCATATGGCCTCATGATCTTTTGAGGGGCTAATGACTTTGTTTGAAGGCGGGCGAACTGTTTTCGGGGTGAAAACTGCCATTCGTCAACTGATGCCTGGAGAATTAATGAACTGTTTTCCTAAGAGGAAGACTGCCATTCATCGACTCTGTGGGGAGTTAAACATCCCACAAACAGACAAACTGTTTGAAGAAACTGCCATTTGTCGATCTCTTGAGTATTTAACAGACAAACTGTCTTTTCTTGGGAAAAGACTGCCATTTGTCGACCCTGTCATGAAAGAAAGTGAGCAAACTGTCTTCTGCTGAAAGAGACTGCCATTTGCTGACTTTGTCATGAAGGAAAGTGAGCAAACTGTCTTCTGCTGAAAGAGACTGCCATTTGCTGACTTTGTTATGATAGAAAGTGAGCAAACTGTCTTCTGCTGAAAGAGACTGCCATTTGCTGACTTTGTTATGAAAGAAAGTGAGCAAACTGTCTTCTGCTGAAAGAGACTGCCATTTGCTGACTTTGTCAGGGAATCTGAACTATCTTCTGGACGAAGACTATCATTCGCTGATTCCGCTGGGGAACCATTTGTCGATCTGCTGGGAGATTCTGAATTTTTCTTTGACAAGAAGTGGTACCTCTTGACCCTGCTGGGGAAATACCAAACCTGTAGGGAATTCCAAAATGTGAAGCAGACTATCTTATCTGAAGAAGACTGTCGAATGTCGCTCTGCAGGAGATTCTCGGCTGAGGAATTCCAAAAGTGAACAAACTATCTCTTTGAGGAAGACTACCATTTGTTGACTTGCTTGAGGAGATCCTTGTGTATGAACTGTTGTTTCGAAGGAAAAAGTTTCTCCGGAACTTGCAGGGGAAACTTGAGTTCATGCCTAAATGACTCAGGCATTCACAGGATCAAAGCCTGACTCGACTATGCAGTTATGATGTAATGTATGCATGAATATTATGACAATGATAAAATGTAAAGTGAATGTGAATGGAATTGTCGCAGATGTAAAATCCTAAGATACAACTTGAATTCTTGTTGATCAGAAGATGTCCTCTTCTTGTAGTTCGAACTCTGTTGGGAATACCTGGTTATCAGTTGTCCGCTGTCCGAAGTGAGTAATATGAATTGAAGTAAAGATCCGTCATCGGGAGATGTTCGCAAAGCGACCTCATGGGGAAAACTTGATTCCCGGAATCTCAACCGTTCTCGGAGCAACTGTTTGCATTCTTCCTATTGTTTGTAAACCTTAGAAAGAAATTTCACCTTTATTTTTGCAAGTAAATTCATTTTTATTTTATGAAAACATTTGTTTCAAGAAATTGACTGTTTAAACTTAAAATGCATTCCAAGAAACTGAATAAGACTAGATTGCAAAGGAAAAGCACAAGGCTCAAATTATTATATATGGAATGGTAATCAGCCAAATGCTTGATTCCATGGAGTATTTACAAAGTTGGAAATTGGTAATTTTCGGGAAAAGGGCTACGATGAAACGTGACGACCGTTATCTTTCCCTTCCACTCCGAGTTGCGCTGTATTCGTGCTTCGTAGAAGATGACCTACTGCTGATGAATACTCCGCTATGGATTTTGAATGATCAAGTTTGTCCTGAACACAGTTACTTGCCATATATCCCTAACTTTTGCGTAAACTATCCCTTTCGGGTTTTAAGTTTACCGGGATTGATTAATATATTTTTTTTTATGTCTCTAATTTTTGCCTGAATCGCCCTTTCGGGTTTTCGATTCACCGAGACGCTCTTTTTTGCCTAAGTCGCTCTTTGCGAGTTTTCAACTTAGCGAGCTGTTCTTTTGATTATTTAGGCGAAGTATTTCTTGACTCCGTCGACGTTCACAGGACGGGTGAATTCTTCTCCATCCATAGTCGTGAGTATTAAGGCTCCTCCTGAGAAAGCTCTCTTGACCACTTAGGGGCCGTCATAATTGGGAGTCCATTTCCCTCTTGAATCTGTGAGAAAAGATTGAATCTTTTTGAGTACAAGGTCGCCTTCTTTGATTGTGCGAGGTCGAACCTTTTTGTCGAAAGCTTTCTTCATTCTTTGTTGATATAGCTGTCCGTGGCATAAAGCTGTCATGCGCTTTTCTTCGATTAAGTTCAATTCATCGAATCTGCTTTGACACCACTCGGCTTCTGTTAATTTTGCCTCCATCAAAACTCTCATTGATGGAATCTCAACCTCTATAGGTAGGACTGCCTCCATGCCATATACAAGGGAGAAAGGAGTTGCTCCAGTCGAAGTACGTACTGATGTACGGTAACCATGAAGAGCATACAGGAGCATTTCATGCCAATCTTTGTAAGTGATGACCATCTTCTGAATGATTTTCTTGATGTTTTTGTTAGCTGCTTCTACAGCTCCATTCATCTTTGGTCTGTAAGGAGATGAGTTGTGATGTTCGATCTTGAATTCTTCACAAAGCTCCTTCATCATTTTGTTATTCAAATTTGACCCATTGTCAGTGATTATCTTGCTAGGAATGCCGTAGCGACAGATGATGTGATTCTTGATAAACCTGACGACAACTTGTCTTGTAACGTTTGCATATGAAGCTGCTTCAACCCATTTGGTGAAATAGTCTATGGCTACCAAGATGAAGCGATGTCCGTTGGACGCTTTTGGTTCGATCATTCCAATCATGTCGATTCCCCACATGGAGAAAGGCCAAGGGGAAGAGAGTATGTTGAGAAGAGATGGTGGCACATGAATTCTATCGGCGTAGATCTGGCATTTGTGACACCTCTTTGCGTACTGGTAGCAATCTGACTCCATCGTCAGCCAATGATATCCTGCTCTCAGTATTTTCCTTGTCATGGTATGTCCATTGGTGTGAGTACCAAAGGAACCTTCATGTATTTCTCTCATGAGTATGTCTGCTTCTTTTCTGTCAACGCATCTGAGCAGAACCATGTCGAAGTTTCTCTTGTACAGAACATCTTCATTCAAGAAGAATCTACAAGCTAACTTTCTCAAAGTCTTTCTATCTTTCTTTGATGCCCCAAGAGGGTACTCTTGCTTTTGAAGAAAGTTCTTGATGTCGTGATACCACGGTTTGTCGTCGATGATTGCTTCTACTGTGAACACATGAGCGGGCCTATCCAGGCGCATAACATCGATCTGAGGAATGTCATTCCAATGATTTATCCTAATCATGGAAGAGAGTGTGGCTAATGCATCAGCCAAGTTGTTTTCTTCACGAGGAATGTGATGAAAATCTACCCTGTCGAAGAATGGTAACAATCTTCTTGCGTAGTCTTTGTAAGGAATTAGCCCTGGTTGGCGTGTTTCCCATTCTCCTTTGATTTGATTGATGACCAAAGCTGAATCACCATATACATCCAAGTGTTTGATTCTTAGATCCACGGCTTCTTCGAGACCCATGATGCAAGCTTCATATTCGGCCTCATTGTTTGTGCATTTGAAAGTTAATCTGGCAGTAAATGGAATATGGGTACCCTGAGGTGTAACAATGATTGCCCCAATTCCTCGTCCATAAGCATTGACAACTCCATCAAAGATTAAGCCCCACTGGGATCCTATCTCAGGTCCTTCGTCTGGTAGTGGCTCGTCGTAATCTTTCATCTTGAGGTACATGACGTCCTCGTCCGGAAAGTCGAAACTGGTTGATTCATGACCATTGAGTGGATGGTGAGCCAGGTGCTCAGCTAGAATGCTTCCTTTCACGGCTTTCTGTGCGTGATACTCAATGTCATATTCTGATAGCAACATCTGCCAACGGGCAATTCTCCCGGTTAAGGCAGGCTTCTCAAAGATGTACTTGATTGGATCCATATGAGAGATCAAACAAGTAGTATGTCGAATCATGTACTGGCGGAGACGCTTGGCAGCCCAGGCCAAAGCACAACACGTCTTCTCGAGCATGGAGTAGCGGGATTCACAGTCAGTGAATTTCTTGCTCAGGTAGTAGATGGCATGCTCTTTTCTCTTTGTCTCGTCTTGCTGTCCAAGGACACAACCCATGGAATCTTCTAAGACGGTTAAGTACATTATCAAAGGTCTTCCTTCCACTGGAGGAGACAAGATAGGTGGTTCGAGCAGATATTCCTTAATGCTGTCGAACGCTTTCTGACAATCGTCTGTCCAGACGCAACTTTGATTTTTTCGTAGAAGTTTGAAAATAGGAGCGCAAGTTGCAGTCATGAGATATATGAATCTCGAGATGTAATTCAGACGTCCAAGAAATCCTCTAACTTGTTTCTCGGTTCTGGGCGAAGGCATTTCTTGAATTTCCTTGACTTTGTCTGGATCTACTTCAGTTCCTCGTTTGCTGACAATGAAACCAAGGAGTTTTCCAGAGTAGACACCAAAGGTGCACTTGTTGG